>NW_015604242.1:0-500 GCF_001515605.1 Sinocyclocheilus anshuiensis | reverse complement strand
ATATATATATATATATATATATATATATATATATATAAAAACATCTGGAACCAAGGCCACTTAAAAACTGGGCTGGCACTATTGCACTTTATATAGTGTTCTAACTTATGAGATTCCATTTCAGTTAGAATGCTGCGGCACAGAGCATAAGATTTCTTTACAACCATCAGGTTCGTAATTTTTATGTGAACATTTTAGATGGTTTGCCACTCTTGCCATCAGCAGTGTGACTTGCTCTCTCAATGAAGAAAACAAGTAAATCTCTCTAGCGTTTGGGATTGAGTCTTTTTTTTTTTTATACTACCACGACATGATAGCGTAAGTAAACATCCATCTGCCAACAGGGGACAATAAGAGGAGTAGGGCATGCTCAGTAATCTTCAACTCAGATTTGAATAAATTCAAATGAGATTTCCATAGTCACACAACATCTCCTGGTCTGTTTATTCAGGGTTTAAACTCACATTTCCCCCTCGACTACCTCTAAATCTACTTCCTCA
>NW_015604241.1:0-505 GCF_001515605.1 Sinocyclocheilus anshuiensis | reverse complement strand
TTGTTAAAAATCACACATTATTTGTTATTTGTCACATGTAGTAGATCATTTTTGTGCTGTGGGGAATAGGGTTTTCCACCCGGCTACCACCGCAAGTATATTTCAAACCTGTGGGAAGTACTGCATACTCCGGTTGTAGTGCAAATGCAGCCTGTGTGTGGCACATATGCAGTGCAGAAGCAGCACAGGCACATCGTGCTTTCACATAGGACATGTTTGCAGTCTGCTACTGATCAGTGGCTGTATACTACAAACACAACATTTATCCATTGTTTTAATCTCAAAATCACAGTACAGTAATACAATCTTTCATAGATGTAATCACATTTAAACACAATAAATATAAACGGCGTATTCAATGCATTTTACTTGTAGATTTATATATTAAGTTGCTTGAGCAGGTGGTAAAACATTTAAACAGCCTATAGCCTACTTTTGTTATGTTCAAAGGTAGTAGTTCAAACATTTTAAAATTAAACTTATCATTAACTGAAGCAGTCGACTC
>NW_015604240.1:0-505 GCF_001515605.1 Sinocyclocheilus anshuiensis | reverse complement strand
TTTCATTCATTCCAATTAGCCTATTCCCCAGGCCCTTCACACTACGTTCAGCCTGTCAAACTGTCTGCATTATACTTGCACAAAGAGTTCTTATACTAACAGTAAATGCCACAGTTTTAAAGCTTTGGCCATGAACCAATTCTAGGATTCTAGGAAGTTTTCTATCGGTGATGTTCTCTGTTAACAATTTCTTTGTATAAATTATAATTTTTTCTACAAGTTACTTTCCTTTAAAAGAACCTCAAGCACCTTAAATGTGGTCCATGTGACTTGTGCACTGTTATGCAAGCCATAATTCCCTGGGACAAAGAATGAAGGCTTACACCGAAACTCATTTTTAGTGAATTTGAACTAAAAACATTCAGTTAATTATACATATTTGGCAGTCGTGGCCACTATGAATGTCAAAAATGATAAAAGAATTACTTAAAAAACAAATCTTCAAAATTCTGATTCTTTCTGATTCTGATACTTTTTGTGTTCCACATACATACATATATATATA
>NW_015604239.1:0-505 GCF_001515605.1 Sinocyclocheilus anshuiensis | reverse complement strand
TTACAATTTAAATGTATATTAAATGCAGTTAGCTGAACTTAAGTGTTTTTTGACCCACTTAAGTACATCTTTATATGCAATTTCGTAATTCTATATTGTCTTCTAAAATATACTTTAATGTCATTATTTTGGAAACCCTTTTGGGACTTTAAAATATTATTTATGTCTGTGGAGGCAAAGCTGAAACGTCATCAAAATAAAAGTTAAAAAGAACAGCGTTTATTCAAAATGGGAATCTTTTGTAACAACATACTCGACCGTTCAAAAGTTTGTGGTCAGTACAATTTTTTTAAGCAAGGATGTGTTAAATTGATAAAAAAGTGATAGTAAAGACTTTATTAGATATTGTTACGAACTATTTATATTTTAAATAAATGTTGTTATTTGTAACTTTTTTTTATTCATCATAGAATCCTGAAAAATAAAATGTATCACAGGTTCCAAAAAATATTGGCCAGCACAACATTGATAATAATCAGAAATGTTCTTGAGCAGCAAATCAGCA
>NW_015604238.1:0-505 GCF_001515605.1 Sinocyclocheilus anshuiensis | reverse complement strand
CGTAGATCACAAGTTGTATGGTCCATTTTTTTAGTTTTTTTTTTTTTTTTAAACACGAGCGAGGGTTTTTCATTTTGGGGTGAACTATCCCTTTAAATCGCATTGGTGGATATAAAGTTTACAGAGCGGTGAAACCCTGAACCCAAGCGGAAGTCTGTGGTATTCTCGGCAGCTGAAATGTCTGTACCTTCCTGTGAAACCTGCATCAGAATACATATAAACCTGATACAGACTGTATATTGTAGACAGGCACATGAATCATGGGCCTAAACCAAGGTGTGAAGGACTGATTTAATCACCTCTCATCTCATCCACGCCCCTCTGTTCATTCCTGCCACAGGCGGCATGGCGTGGGTCGGCAGCGGCACCTGAGGTTGGCCGGGTGGAGGTGGGTACCCAGCGGGCGGTAAACCCATCACCGGAGGGGGCACATTGTGCCCTGGTGGCATACGCGGAGGCGGAGGGGGGTAGCTGGGGTTGTAGCCTGGAGGTGGGTAAGATGGGG
>NW_015604237.1:0-505 GCF_001515605.1 Sinocyclocheilus anshuiensis | reverse complement strand
TTAAAAGCGCTATATAAATAAAGGTGACTTGACTTGACTTTTTTATCTCCTAAGCACATTAAAGTTGGATTTAAAGATAAATGAAGATCGCTTCAGATGAGAACAAGAATCTGGCCAGAATCTCCAGAAATCAGATGAAGCTGTGACTGTGTGTGTGTGTGAGTGTGAGGTTATTAAAGGACGAACAGCGAGAGGAGCTGTTGAGCTCGTATTAGCATATTCATGAGACAGTGACACACTCCATTGTGATTTGCTGCCTGTGGCGATGTGGAGGACATTAAACAAGAATCAGTCAAGAGCGGACACACACACGCACAGAGTCAATGAAGGAGCGACAGACGAGCTTGTGTTTGTACCTGCATGATGATGAGGAGGTCAAAGACCAGGATGAAGGAGGCCAGGAACGCTCTGGAGAGCTCGTCGCTCGGCAGGAAGCCGCGGTTCAGGTTATCCCACCTGATCCAGTCCGTACTGATGACCAGAACCACCACAGAGGTCAGAGAGA
>NW_015604236.1:0-505 GCF_001515605.1 Sinocyclocheilus anshuiensis | reverse complement strand
TTTAAAGGTGAGGATCTGATTCTGTGCCTTTAAAAAGATAAATATACAGTATATGAAACTGCATCAAACACATCAAAGCAAAAGCAAGATTTGAAGCCAATAGCAAAAAGCATGCAGAGAATCCTCATAACAACAATAAGAAAAAAGCATGAGACTCGCTCTGTAGTGGCTAGTGGCGCCTCAGATGAGTCTCATTATTTTTGTTCCACTCTGCATACATGAAATAGAAAGAAATTGCCCTGAGTGTCAGTAGGACAACTACAGGATCTCTCCTTAATGTAGGGAACATGTCAAGGTTGCCCTACTTTTTAAAAAGCAAATGAATGATGCACCACATTCTGGCGAAAACTTTTGTCCTTTTTCGCTCATGCAACTGACGCTAACAGTAGATGGATGTGTGTGCGCTATATCCAGTGTAGAGGTTTGCCCTATGAGTGTCGTATCTATCTGTGCATCTCACTACTCAAGGTTGCAGTGAGATGATAAACTCTACTTCCAGGCCCAT
>NW_015604235.1:0-505 GCF_001515605.1 Sinocyclocheilus anshuiensis | reverse complement strand
TATATATATATATTAAACATCCCCAAAGTGTTGTAGGCAGGAAAAGATCAAATAATAGGCCTACTTAGAAAGTTCTATAAAACAGTTATTTGAAAGCAATGCAATATCAAAAAAATGTAAATAAAACATAAAATGCCATTCATTAAAATAATAGTAATAAAATTACCAGGTTTGAGGTGTCACTGATTCTTGTTTTGCATCCTGGTGCAAAAGAGGCTACAAAACCTAATGAAAGAAAATGAAAGTTTGTGTCATAGAATATTTGTATTAATGATATGGGCCTCATCTTATTCTGTTCCCATTTTCCCACAATTTCATTTTTTCCCCTTGCCCATTAAATCATCACCAGTCCAAAAAAAAAAAAAAGCTTTGTTTTTTCCCAAATGTCTCAAACAATTTCTTTACAACATTATATGGTGACATTTTACTTAAATCCTTCATGTATAATGCATTAAAATGTTTATTAAAGGGTATAATGCATTATAATTATTCATAATGTGTGTTG
>NW_015604234.1:0-505 GCF_001515605.1 Sinocyclocheilus anshuiensis | reverse complement strand
TTTTTGGTTTGACTATCCCTTTAAGGACAAGCCAAAATAATTTTATGTGGTAATCAAATGTCTGCCACATAAAGCTGTGTATAACACAAAATCTGCAGAGCTCCGAGTGTGTGTTTACCCTGGTCACATGGTGATGTGGGTGCAGATTTGGATCGATCCTCTTCTAACTGCGGGTATATGGGTAAGGGCTGCGGATCTGGACCCTGAGAGATCTGCATTAAAAACAGGAACAAATCATCTTCATCATTCAATCATCATTATGTTTCAGGAGGCCTAATCTGGTACCTAAGTGCTGCTCGCTATAAAGACCATTATGTCATTAGTAATCATCAGAGTGTATTTCCTATTATCTACAGCTGCATGGAGGAGGCTTTTGACCTCTCAGTCCTATATGCCCACTTCTCTAGTGCAGACTCTAATCACCCACGATTCTCCCTCTCACCTTTTTTCTCCTCTGGATGCTGCTGGAGAGTTTATCTGGAGTGACTCCGAGGTCAGACAGCAC
>NW_015604233.1:0-505 GCF_001515605.1 Sinocyclocheilus anshuiensis | reverse complement strand
CCAAAATCATAATTCCCATAATTTGATCTTTGTTCCTTGTGTTATATTGAAGTGTTGTGTTAACTCGCAATTTGCATTGGGTGTAAAATGATAACAGCACTAGTTCATTTGATTATGTTTGGCCACAATGCCAGTATTACGATCTGCACTGGACTGTGCTGTTTTAGGAAATCTTTAAACCCCTTATGGGGTTACACTTTCTCACCATGTAAATTCTCTAAAAAAAACATAATTGCTGATTTGGTCCCTTCAAACCCAATGCATTCAATGCAATTAATATAGTCAATGCAAATGATACCTTTGAATATTGTGACGTCACCATAAATGCTACTCATTTTAGTTAAGAATATCGTTTTGTTGTCTTTCTGATGTTGCAATTATTTAGCAAAATTTTTTGGCTGCCTTGGAAGAAATCTGTGTTGCAGGATGTTTTTTGGAGTCTGACACACCATGAAAGCTTGGATTGAAAGCTTTATAGATGGTCCTGGGAAGTAAAGCTCAGCTT
>NW_015604232.1:0-505 GCF_001515605.1 Sinocyclocheilus anshuiensis | reverse complement strand
TCTGAAATGTCCCGCCCCCTACACTATAAATAGACGCTGAAACTGTGACTGAAATAGATCACTTGTTCACAGAATTAGTATTTTCTGTATGCTGAATGGCACGTAGTGCACTATATAGGGGATTAGGAACGATTCCGACAGTGTAAATATGATTTCCATTGGGTCTAAAGAAGTCTGGTTTCGCGTTGTGTTGTGTCACGTGAACCGCCGGAGCGCGTACAGTCTGCTCCGGTCCAGAGACACGATATAACTTAGCGGATCATATGCGCAAGTTGCGCAGACCACAAAATGTAAGGGACCCATTTGAATTCTACACAGAATGCTATATTTTATAGTGATTTGGATCAGATTAGGAGGATAAACGGCTAGACAAATGGCACTAACAAGTAGAAGAGATAACACTGGTGCCCTGCACCAACATAAATTACACAATTTTCAAACTACATATCCTCAGCATCATTAATCACTGTTTTGCTTTAGTAACAGTTTCATATTGAATCTAAAG
>NW_015604231.1:0-505 GCF_001515605.1 Sinocyclocheilus anshuiensis | reverse complement strand
GAGCGAGAGCTACAAAGAGCGTCTGATTGGAAGCAGCGGGTGAGGACCTTTAACGAGAGCCAGTGAATAGGGGACAGCAGCGGCCTGGACCGCCTCCGCTCTCTACACTTCTTCACACACCCAGCTGCCTCTCTCCATCAAAAGCCACACGCAACAGGCGTCCATCTTCTGGCCAGCTTTACCTTGGAAACACACACACATATACAAGAGGTCTGCACTTAACAAATCAGCTACACACACTCACACCAGCTCTGAGCCTTGGTTTTGAACACGGCCATGCACAAGGGCATTCAAAGAATCAGGATTTCTCTCACTGGCACGGTCTTTATCCGCTAGTACACATCCAATTCCACTAAAATCATCCCATCATTTTCTTCCGTAATGGAAAACAAGCCAGTGTGTTTTAGATACCTGCCTGTTTACTGCTCCGTCAACCTTAATGTGGCACAAAACGACACAGTAGAGCTGTCCGGTTCAGGGCACCGACACATATTTCACTACTGAC
>NW_015604230.1:0-505 GCF_001515605.1 Sinocyclocheilus anshuiensis | reverse complement strand
GCCTCACAAGGAAGTATGGAGATCATCTGGAGTCCATGACCAAAATCATGGAGACAGGAATCCAGACAATGGAAGAACCTGAGATGGCTGTTTTCTTACAGGTCCTTTATACCTACAACAGATTACAGAAACAGGATGAACCCAATAATGGAAAACTTTTGATATATTTATTTATTAAAAAAAAAGACATTATTAAAAAAAAAATTATTTATAAAAAAAAAACTCCCTGGAAAAGTCATGGAAATTAGAAATGGATACCTTTTGTAAATATACTGTTTTCTTGTTTGCGCTGCTCTAAAATATCTAATCATCTAGATAATTATTTTTGCAAATGCTGTTTCAAGAAAAACATGACTGCAAACCAGAATGAAAATATAAGTCTGTCTGTTGAGGGTCTTATTGGAGGCATTCATACACTATTAATTATAATTGTTTAAAGCCATGAATTCAAAAGACTGGCATGGAAATCCATGCCAGCGATGAATGAGATAATTAATAAAATAAT
>NW_015604229.1:0-504 GCF_001515605.1 Sinocyclocheilus anshuiensis | reverse complement strand
ATATATAGGCTAAACTCACAATTCTGACTTTTTTTCTCGCATTTGTGAGTTTATATCACACAATTCAGACTTTTTTTCTCGCATTTGTGAGTTTATATCTCACAATTCTGACTTTTTCCTCAGAATTACAAACTCGCAATTCTGACTTATTTTCTTTTCTCAGAATAGCAAGATAAACCCCGCAATTCAGTCAATTCTGACTTTTTTCTCAGAATTAAGCCTACAAGATATAAACTCTCAATCTGATTTTTTCATCCATTTGTGAGTTTATATATCACAATATTGACATTATAAAAAAGCAGTTGCGAGTTGTCAGGTCAGAATGACGACATAAAAAAATATAGTTTACATCTCACAATTTTGATTTTTTTTCTTGCAGTTCGAAAATTTTTTTATTTTTTTTTTTTAGAAATTGCGGGTTTATCTCACAATGTTGACATTAGAACAAACAATTGCGAGTTATTTACATTTAGTCATTTAGCAGACGCTTTTATCCAAAGCAAC
>NW_015604228.1:0-505 GCF_001515605.1 Sinocyclocheilus anshuiensis | reverse complement strand
GCTTGACTAACGTGACCTGCCAGAACTAACGCTACACTAGATTTTCATTTAACGTATAGTTTTAGTTTTTGTTTCAGCTTTAGTTAATGATAACCCTGTAAACAATAAACCTATATTAGCAGAATATTTCAGAGCAAAATAGGATATTGTATGAGGAAAAAATGTAGAGCAAAAAACATGAAAAATCTGTCATATCCAAAAAGAAAAAATTCAAAAGAAATTGGAGCAAGTTATGACATTTTGATAAAGCCTTATGAAGACAAACATTTTTTTCTTTGGAATAACATGCACCAATTAATCATTCACAGTAAGACCTGGAATATATGTTAAGAAAGTAAACGGTCAATTTGGACGTGGTTATGTGGTGTTGTTTAGAGGGCAATGGTGGCCACAATAAATAGATCCATAACAACAATTTTTTTTTTTTATGCTTTGACCTGAATCAAGGCTATTTACCCTGTCAGATGGAAATGGGTAATAACAGCACATGGTTGGGTGGTGAGAT
>NW_015604227.1:0-505 GCF_001515605.1 Sinocyclocheilus anshuiensis | reverse complement strand
TTGAAATCGCATCATATGACCCCTTTAAAAATTATGTACATTTTCTACTGAATGAAGATCGAATGATGAAGAAGAGTGTTATAGCATGGCACACATCCAGACTCAGACTTAGTTTCAACATTTTAAAGAGCCAATTCAAGTGTCTGGTGTGATGCAGTCTCAGTAAAACATACCAGATTGCTGTAGTCTGTCGCATCTTCCACAACCAAGACCAAAGATTGGGAACTGCATACTGTACATATTCATCTCTGCAACAATAAAATGTGCAACGCTTTGTTAACCTACCTTATATGTGATATCAAATTAATTTAACTTACACTAGAAAGCATTCTTCGGAATCTCATGATTTTGGGGCATGTACATTCCTGAACATGATGAACGCTTAGCCTGATTTCTCAAAAAATTGAAAACTTTTCCTGCATTTTGTCTGTTAATTTACTTGACAACAGGCGTTTGGGGACCTGAAAATGCAAACTTTTGAAAATGGGTTTCAAAGTGCAAGTTT
>NW_015604226.1:0-497 GCF_001515605.1 Sinocyclocheilus anshuiensis | reverse complement strand
TGTGTGTGTGTGTTGATGTGTGTGTGTGTGTGTGTGTGTGTGTGTTGACGTGTGTCTGTTGATGTGTGTGTGTGTGTTTGTGTGTGTGTCTGTTGATGTGTGTCTGTGTGTGTGTAACCCTGCCTGCAACAGCTGGTACAGAAAACCCCACCCAAAACACACACACGTCATTTGATCAGAGTCCTGGCAGCACAAGTGCTCTGAGATCTCATGAGACGCAGAATTACAGTGAAACACAGCGTCAAACTCAGTCAGAATCAACAGATGCAGAAGCAGAGACACGCCGCACATCTGAAGCCTCACAAACACGCTCCGCATCACACGCATGACCACACAAACACGCATTCCTCCGCATCTGCATCTGCCCTCCTGCACACGAACCATGATATTACAACAACCGCTTGGAGAATCATATCTACTGTGTCTACATTTCCAAAGGGCTATTTAACTAAAGAGAGAAAGAGAAGAGAAGAGAAGAGAAGAGAAGAGAAGAGAAG
>NW_015604225.1:0-505 GCF_001515605.1 Sinocyclocheilus anshuiensis | reverse complement strand
TTTTACTCCACTACATTTCCTAAATAAAATGTATACTTTTACTCCAATACATTTCCCCAAAGCATATTCATTACTTACCAGAAATAGGGTTGCCAACTTCAGAAAAGGAAAATAAGGGACAATCGTTTTTCTTTATAGGAAAATAAGAGACAGAATAAGGGACACTCAAAATATTTGTACTGTACAACATAGTGAATGTCATTTAAGTATTCAGTAAGTTATGTGTATGAAAGATGTATAAAAGGCTCTCAGACATAAACACATTTCTTTTGCTTAACCTATTTATGTACATTTTAATTCTAAAATAGAATTGTAATGTCATACAAAAAAAGTCACACACAATATACACAAACCACTATAGGGCAAATTGTACCACTTTAGAATTGTGACTGTACCAGTTGTGTAGTAACTTAATAGTGACATTTAAAATATCAAAAAAATATATATTTTTTTAAAGATACAGATAGATACACACACATGGCATAAAATTTGAAACAACAACTGA
>NW_015604224.1:0-505 GCF_001515605.1 Sinocyclocheilus anshuiensis | reverse complement strand
AAGGATTAGTTCACTTTCAAATGAAAATTAGCCCAAGCTTTACTCACTCTCAAGCAATCCTAGACTTTCTTCTTTCTGATGAACACAGTCGGAGATATATTAATTAATATCCTGACGAATCCAAGTTTTATAATGGCGGTGAGTGATACCAACGAGTATGAAGCTGAAGAAACTGCTTCTATCCACATCCATCCATCATAAACGTACTCCACACGGCTCCAGTGGGGTCAATAAAGGCCTTCTGAAGCGAAGCGATTCATTTGTGTAAAAAAAATCCATATTTAAACAAGTTATGAAGTCAAATATCTAGCTTCCCCCAGACAGCCTTCTGTATTTACTATTCAAGTTACGAAAAAAAACGGAACTGGCGTCACGTCAGATACGCTTTTTCCGTAAGTTAAATAGGGAAGGCGTAGGACGTAGCATAAGCTTTTTGAACTGCGAGAGTTTTACACTTACTTTGTAAGTTAAATGCAGAAGGAGGTTTGGCGGAAGTTAGATATTT
>NW_015604223.1:0-505 GCF_001515605.1 Sinocyclocheilus anshuiensis | reverse complement strand
ATAATGTCCACAGGGAAAGACGGCTGAATGTCCGTTTTTGGTGAAAGTTTTCTCTTTCACTGCGTGTTTGAGAAGGAAGCTCCCAGACTGAAGTGTGCTGTGGAAATTAGGGCAGTGGTTTGACATTACCGAGTTAATGGAGTGACATGAGGAGGTTGAAACCTTTAGACGAAACAAGAACATGCAAGACAGGAGCCGCTTTCAGACGCACAGTGTTACTGTAGATGTGAGAATGTGTTGGAATAGCTGAAAAAATAAGTGGCAATTTTAGACACTTTAACCCTCCGGGACGCTTCGTCTCAGATGAAACCCAAAGCTATTTGAACGAAAAATATGACAGTGCAAGTCAACGCTCTCAAATCATGTGCAAAATACGCACTTACTCCGAGGACGACGTTTCAGCCGTTGGACTCAAATATGACACTGAACTGACTCAAATAGCGGCAATTGTGAATTTAAGAGATATCTGTGAGGAGACGTAACTCTTGGGTAACATTTTAGAATA
>NW_015604222.1:0-505 GCF_001515605.1 Sinocyclocheilus anshuiensis | reverse complement strand
AAAAAAAAACAGTAAACTAAACTTTTGACTACTGTATAAATTGCAGATTTTTTTTCGTATTATCGTAAATATTTTGCCATTTTTTTTGAGGACCCTAAAAGGCATAAAATACACAATTCATAAATTATTACATTAATTTAAAGTTGTGATTCGGTTAAATAAAAAGTATTTTGTGTGCATGCAAGTTGTTTTGAATGTAGTAAATCACTTGTACAATACAAGCCAGTTGTCATTAAGACAGATCAATATCAAATAATTATAAATATGTGATCAAATGTTTATGTTAGAAAGACTGACATTGCAATCAGTTGGGTATTTGTAATTTTATACAGGTATGCATCATTTGTCAGGCTTAAAAGTGTTGTGTTATACATGCAAGGATGTGTTCAATAACCTGTTACATGTTACACAAATTCAAGTACTGACTAAAGCTAAAACCTACATATTTCCACTCTTTCAAAAAAAAAGTGTATATATATATACTGTATATATATATATATATATA
>NW_015604221.1:0-504 GCF_001515605.1 Sinocyclocheilus anshuiensis | reverse complement strand
CACAGCCTAATTTTCATTTTTGGGTGAACTAACCCTTTAAGAAACTAATTTTTGTGAAAACCTGAAATTCGACATTTCACTTTTTTTGTCTGTTGCTCAAAATTAGCCCGTGCACATTACGACTCATTTTGCGAGCAGGGGTCACAATTTAACATTTTTGGACGAAAATGTGAGTGGTGTCCAAGTCACTATGACAGGGTTTTGAATTGGGGTTTGCAAACCCCTAGAGGTTCATGGAGGAACTGCAAGGAGTCTGTGAGTTGATGAAACTTAAAAAAATAATTTAAAAAGCTCAATAAATAAATTATTTTAAAAGAAAAACTCAAAATAAAACACTTATTTAAAATATTATTTGTTTACCTGCATGTAATATGACTATTAACTGACATCAGAGAACTGTGAACATAAATGTGTAGTTAAATGACTGAAATATTAATTTAAAATCTCACTGGGTGCTTCAAGCAAATATACTGAACAAAATTATAAACGCAACACTTTTGTTTT
>NW_015604220.1:0-504 GCF_001515605.1 Sinocyclocheilus anshuiensis | reverse complement strand
GAACACACACCCGGAGCAGTGGGCAGCCATATTGCTGTGGCACCCAGGGAACAGTTGGGGGTTCGGTGTCTTGCTCAAGGGTCTCACCTCAGTCATGGTAATTCACTCCCCCCACCGACAATACCTGCCGGACCTGAGACTCGAACCCGCACCCTTAGGGTTACAAGTCTGATTCTCTAACCATTAGGCCACGACTGCCCCAGTGGGAGTAACTGACACATCTATCATGAGAATAGAAAAGGACTTGAGGACTTGTCCAGACAAGCATTAATGTTACACGCTACTGCTGAAATCTATCTGCATTTGGTGGGGGTCAATGTCAAGCTCTGATTACAGCTGATATTCACAACTATCATGAAAACAGAAATGGAACTGAGCGTGAGAGTTCAATAGAGATGAGTTTTGTCCTGAAGTCAGAGAGAATGAAGTGGCGTACAGATAATGATGTTACATGAGTTAATGAAGTCTTCAGATAGTCTGTTGAAGTTGATTGAGATTCAGTTG
>NW_015604219.1:0-505 GCF_001515605.1 Sinocyclocheilus anshuiensis | reverse complement strand
GGGCCGTGTGCTATTTGATAGACCAGCCGCTGATTTATCTGTTCTTTCCAGTCCTTGAACCTATTGTGTATTAAATTCAAGCACTTTCAAGAATTTCCGGCATACAAAGAAAATACTCAAAACAAGAAGCTGGAGAGCTTGTTTCAGTACATCTAATGGAACAGATAAAGAATAAGACTCTTACATCTATTGGATTCTTCCCAGATCAAACAAAGAAATGAGTTTCTATTCCATATAAAAGATAATGAAGAGATCAACATCTCAGCAAACATACTGGATACGAGAGGTTGTCAGGAAGTCAAGTGTGTGGAAGCTTCTCCAACATTTACTCAATTTCACTGGTTTTGCAGCGGATGGACAATCATTTCAATTAGAGAATGAAGCACGGGAGGAAGTTTATCTTCTTTGAACTTCCATTTATTTTGATTGCCAGGCAGTCGATGGCATTAATTGTCAAGTAGTTTAGTCCTGGTCTGTAAAACAAATTAATAAAATAAATTACAAT
>NW_015604218.1:0-505 GCF_001515605.1 Sinocyclocheilus anshuiensis | reverse complement strand
GCTTACCCACCATATTGGCTCACACAGTCACCCATTCGATAAGGTGAGAGACAGTAAATGTTCAAATCAGAAATAGGAATTCCTTGCTTTTAAAGACTTAATAGACAAAACTCTCTTGGATTCTGTCTTTTTCTTAATCCTCCTCTCTCTGTTGCAACATTTGGTGTGAATGTTTCTTCCTCCACATGATTAACCCTTAACAGACATCTACCTGTGGTTGTTCATCAGCTTACAACTGTGACATATCAGGATCAAAGGTCCTTTTCGTCAGCAAATCACACACACATATGACTAACTAAATAGGAAGTGGTTTATTGTAGTTAGGAAATCACCTAGTTAAAAAAGATAACTAATACTGATTCTACTTTTTATACTAATACTACTACTACTATTGCTACTAAAAATAATAATTAAATGACTTGTATGCAGCATAAATTATAAATTCAAACATAACTTGTTAATCAAGCAGTTTTATCATTTAGCTATTACAATAAAAAAATAAAAA
>NW_015604217.1:0-504 GCF_001515605.1 Sinocyclocheilus anshuiensis | reverse complement strand
TAGTGATTCAGGACAAGCCAAAAACGCGGTTTGGAAAATGGCTTCATGGTGTACTCGATTATTATATAGATTTTGTAAATTTTGAACACAAAAAAGATGAGAGGAGTCTCCCACAATAACAGAGGCTTTCCTTTTTAGTGCCACAGTGAAAAGATCAGTGAGAGGTGTTTGTCTCTCACCAGTTATTTTACTCGCCACATTTATAATCCTTAAAAGTCTATTTTTGCTTTTAACAGAGAGAGAGTTAAACCAGGACACACTATTAAAATAAGAACAGACTCGATAAGTGATTTATATACAACAATCAGAATATCCTTTTCAATGTTAAAACTCCTCAGTTTTCTCAATAAGCCTAGACGTTGATAAGCCTTTTTAAAAACATTATCTGAATGCTCTGAATCAAATTAAAATTGGGAGTCAATCGCAGTACCTAAGTATTTAAAAGATCCCACCTGTTAAACTTTCTCTCCATTAACTAACAAAGGTTCACAGAGTGCTCGTATG
>NW_015604216.1:0-504 GCF_001515605.1 Sinocyclocheilus anshuiensis | reverse complement strand
ATAAGTCGACTGCTTGAGCAAAGGTGGCCTGTAACAGCAACACTGTCCGACAGCTCTGTCACACAGAGAGGCAAAAGGTACCTGGATCTGAAACCAGACCAGTGGAGCCTGCTGGAAGAGCTTTCAACAGTCCTCAAGCCTTTTGAATGTGTCACTGTGTTCATGAGTGGACAGAAATATGCAACAGTATCTGCAATACCTCCACTTGTGAAGGGGCTGTTGAAGTCCACCCAGAGTGCTGTCTACGAGTCAGCCCCGCTGCGGGCTTTCCAACTCACTGCGGTGCAGCAGTTGCAGGAGAGATGGAAAAGGGAGACTGCTTTCTCAGATGGAGCACCAAACACAGTGATTTTTGCGATGGCCCTTGACCCAAGGTTTAGGAAACTGAGCAAGTTTCTTTCACCTGATGAAATCCTACCTGTTCAAACTAAACTGCAAACAATGTCACTTGAAGAGAGAAGGAAGATGGATGTGCAGCATCATGGCAGTTGCAGTGTTGTTACC
>NW_015604215.1:0-504 GCF_001515605.1 Sinocyclocheilus anshuiensis | reverse complement strand
GGGTTCAGCACGATACACACCCACAACGCACCTGCAAACCCACAGTGCACAGACGTCTTTATAACTGAAGTGTGGCTTATAAATGAGCGAGGGAGAAACTAAAAAGGTAAAATGAGCATAAAAGGGAAAAGAAAGGAGATATTGAATCTTAGGATGCCACTTTTCCCATTTTTAAACACTTTTAACTGGTTTAGTCTTGAACGCAGCTTTTGATTTGTTCCAAAATGTGAAGTGGAAAATCAGCGCATTTAATAGATCCGGCTCTAGCGCATCAATGTCAAACACTGGCACTGGGGAGCATATGAAATTTGGCAGGTGTAAGGTTGTCTGGTGGGCTCGTGTAACTGGCGATGCCTTTTTGTATCTAGGTAACAGATGGCTGGCCTGCGTCTTTTTCCATTGCTGTCATGTACATGCAGCCCTGATTGGCCAAATTGCTGAGCTTCGGCCGATCAGCAAGGCTGTCAACTAAAACACTGAACTGTCTTGCACATTTATTAGACG
>NW_015604214.1:0-504 GCF_001515605.1 Sinocyclocheilus anshuiensis | reverse complement strand
TGAAGGGGGTCTGAATACTTTCCGTACCCACTGTATATATATTACAGAATTTACATACTGGTCAGGAGGAATGACTACATTTGTATTTTTAATAACATTTCCAAAATTAACCAATTAAAATTACATGTATAGATAGATAGTATAATATTTTTATAAATGAAAATAATAAACTGAAATAAATACATGTATGATAATAAATGAATAAATAAATCACTAACAAATCAATTTTAACTGAATAAGAATTTTACTTATTGAAATTTATATTTTATTATATAATAAAATATGTAACATTACTTAAAAAATAATTTAAGGAATTTCCATTCAGGTCAGAATGATGTTTAAATTTGTATTTTTATTTTTGTTATTGTCAAATATTTTTATGTTTAGTTTTGATTTTTGTTAAATTAGTGAGAAATTAAAGTTAATAAAAATAAAATTGAATTTAATAAGGATTTTATTTATATATATACAGTGGGCACGGAAAGTATTCAGACCCCCTTCAAT
>NW_015604213.1:0-504 GCF_001515605.1 Sinocyclocheilus anshuiensis | reverse complement strand
AGAACCGGCTTTACTGACAAGATGCGCATGACAATCGCATTCGAACAGCATTGAAGAATGAAGAACTTTTTTGGTCACGCCCCCCTTTAAACCTATAAAAAAATCTGACGCTTTCTTCTGTGTCTACTGTTGATGACTGTTTGCTATCCATATTTAAATCTAATTTACAGAAACA
This sequence comes from Sinocyclocheilus anshuiensis, assembly GCF_001515605.1. Lineage (NCBI taxonomy): Eukaryota > Metazoa > Chordata > Actinopteri > Cypriniformes > Cyprinidae > Sinocyclocheilus > Sinocyclocheilus anshuiensis. The sequence continues at coordinate 329 of NW_015604213.1, read as the reverse complement.
GGCGATGTTTTGGTTAACGGTTTCAGCTTTAACGGTCTCAACTGGCAAGCATTTGAACTCGCTAAACTGAAAACTTTTTTTGTCCAATAGGCTTTCAGTAACCAACTTTCTGTTTTCAACAATCCAGTTCTCAATGTAAATTTTCCAAAGGGCAATTAATTATGCATGTTTCGAAATGCTGCTCCGAAGTTTGATTTGAAACACCCATGTCACTCAAAGCATCGGGCGTTTCACAAGTGTTTCAAGACCAGAATCTGCTCTTGATCGACAGGGTCGGGAACAAACCACACAATTGCACATCTGTCTTAACCTAACTCCCGCAAAGTATA
>NW_015604212.1:0-504 GCF_001515605.1 Sinocyclocheilus anshuiensis | reverse complement strand
GTCAGGACGATCCAAATACAACACCGCTTTAAAAACTTCCAACGTTTGTTGATTTTATCTTTTTTGCAGGTCTTTGATTGCCAGAAATGAGCGTTTGCTGCGGCAGCTGGAAGAGGCTCTAATGAGCTGATTGCTGCAAATGCAGAACGTTCCTCTGATAGACATCTAGTGTGAATTGATTATAGATCTGCCCTTCAAAAGATGATATATGAGGCCACATCTCTTTTTGTAGAAGCCTTTTGTTTTATAAACTCTCTGTAAAGCAGCATGGGTTCTGTTTATTTCTACATCTGAGATTTCAAGTCTTGAACTGATGCAAAATGGCTTGTTCGGTTTGTGTGACAAGGTAAGTTTTCTGTTCAGACAGACTTTAAACATGATTTCTGCGGGTCTTAAAAAATCTTAATTCACACTTCCACAGATTAAGGCCTTAAAAAGTCAGAAAGTCAGAAAGTCTTCAATTCATAAAGTCATGGCATTAAATGTTGCATGCACTGCAAAAAA
>NW_015604211.1:0-504 GCF_001515605.1 Sinocyclocheilus anshuiensis | reverse complement strand
TCATCGGTCATCCCACTCTTGACCTCTGCACCAGTCCAGCCAAAGTCCTGTGGTCTGCAGGAACCCTCCGTTTGCAAAGGCTGGTAGCGCAGTGTGGAGTCCAGGAAGGACATGTGGTCCATATACTCTGCTAAACTGCTTAGGCACTGCATCACTGGCTTGCTCTTCTTCCTTTCAGCTTCAGATAACACAATATGCTTTGGTTTCATCGGTGCAGCTTCGGACATATTCAAGGACAGATTAGCTGGTTCCGAATTAGTGCTTTGAGCAGGATCTCGGCTGGTTTTTGGCAGTGAGAGGAAGTCGTCCTCCGACTCTGAATCAGACTGGAAAACGTCTTTATTGCTCATGCCCATCTTTTTCCGCCCCCTCATTCTGGAGGACACTTTAAGGGGACTACCGTCATCAGAGGGCTCTTCCAAAACCTCCAACCTCACTGTCTGAGGTACTTGCTCAGGATGGGACTGTGGGTTTGGTGTTGGTTGTGATTTGAGTGTGGACTGT
>NW_015604210.1:0-504 GCF_001515605.1 Sinocyclocheilus anshuiensis | reverse complement strand
TTGAGTCTTAAACGTCATCCTGTGTTTGTACTCCAGCGCTCCTGATGTTAGTATGCCTCTCTTTTGGTTTGTGTTATTAAAAGTCAAGTTTGTGTAAGTCTTCTCCTCGTTTCTTTGACGCATTGTGACACTCATTAGCTGAACGGACTCACATCAGTGTTTCTTCACTGGAAAAAACGAAATACGTGAAGCAGCACTTTTCTAGAAACCCTTTCAAAATGGCAGGATTCATGAAAACCATATGAAAAAATTTCTTACAATAAATAAGTTTTAATTAAAAAATAACTAAATTCTAAAATATTTTATGAATGTTGTAAAAAAGATTACTTGTCAAAAGTTTGGAAACATTATGGTTTTAATGATGTCTCTTGTGCTCACCAAGGCAGCATTTATTTGATGAAAAATTAAGTAAAAACAGTGATATTATGAAATATTATTACAATTTAATATAATTGTTTCCTATGTGAATATCTATTAAACTGTAATTTATTCCTGTGATCAAAG
>NW_015604209.1:0-504 GCF_001515605.1 Sinocyclocheilus anshuiensis | reverse complement strand
CCTCGACTCACAGTGAGTTCGGCAGAGGTCAGAGTGGATGTCCCACATTAACTCCAGCCCAGTGAAGATCTGTGCTCTCAAATCACATCCCATTACAGGCCTGCCAGATCTCAGAGAGGCCCAAGCCATCATCACACCTTCAGAGAGAGAGAGACAGAGAGGGGGGTTTTAATAACCTACTGCATGATATGATCTGAAGAGGACTGTTTTCCATCTCCTGTATGAAAATAGCCTCTACTTTAGCCGCTCTTCATTTCCTGGAGAGATGCTTGATGTCGGCCGCTCAGCATTCTGCCCTCGTCGACCGAGACCGTGCAGAAGATGAAGAGGGGGCGGGGCTTTCTCCTCAATAACCCACTGTAATTGGACACAGCTGCAGGTCAAAGCTCTGTGATTGGATAATCAGACCTCTGGATAATAACAGACTCCTGACATAAACATTAGGGAGCCAGATAAAGAAGCGAGGGTTGATCCTGTGCTTACAGGCCACAGACGTTCAGAATG
>NW_015604208.1:0-504 GCF_001515605.1 Sinocyclocheilus anshuiensis | reverse complement strand
CGCACTCGCACACGCACACACACACACACATAAATACACACAGATGTGGTAACAAACACTTATTTATTTGTTTTGTTTGTTTGTTTGAAGTGATCAACATGAAATACATATTTTCTATTGATATGCTGTCCTTGCTGTGCAAAGTCAGTGAGCACAATTAATTTCATATTCAAAATATACACAAAATTGAACATTTGAATTAAACCAGCAAGCTAAAAGGAAACAAATTTTCTCTGTGCTACTGTTAGGAGTCCCGCAGACAAGCAGAAAGTCATTCATACATCGTCACAAAGACTACAAAACAAAAAGCAAAGAAACAAACTAAATGAATGATTTATAGACTGCATTAGCATTTAGATGGGGATATCTTTATGGCATGTTTATTTGCATGCATTAATATTGAATAATAATAATAAAATAGGTCATTTCATGTAACTCTTTCAGGTTTCGTGGTAAACACTTGTGTGTGGAGTGTTTTGGTCAAAGTAAGAGTGTGTGTGTGTG
>NW_015604207.1:0-504 GCF_001515605.1 Sinocyclocheilus anshuiensis | reverse complement strand
TGTAACCTATTACATTTCCAAAGTAACCTTCCCAACACTGATCAAGACTCTACAACTGATCCAGAATGCAGCAGCGAGAGTGGCATTCAACGAGCTGAAGAAAGCCCATGTCACACCTCTCTTCATCAGTTTGCACTGGCTGCCAATAGCCCCTCGCATCAAATTCACGGTACTGATGTTTGGTACTCACTAGTTCAGACTTATACGTCCTCCAGAAACTTATGCTCTGCAAGTGAACAATGCCTCGTGGTGCCATCCCAAAGAGAAACAAAATCACTCTCACGGACCTTTTCCTGGACTCTTCCCAGCTGGTGAAACAACTTGCCTATCTCAATTCGAGCAGCTGAGTCTTTATCCATTTTCAAAAAACGTCTAAAGACACATCTTTTTCAACAGCGCCTGACCAATTCATACTAGCAATTACCTATTCTATTCTATTTGTTTTTTCTAATTTATTATAGGAGTCATATGATGCAATTTCAATTTTTCCTTTCTCTTTGAAGT
>NW_015604206.1:0-504 GCF_001515605.1 Sinocyclocheilus anshuiensis | reverse complement strand
TGACTTTTAGTTTGCGTGCTCAGGATTTTTCATGGATTCCTTGCATTTACTGGCAGCAAAGCAACACGTAGTAAAATTTGAATAGTGTTTTAATTTTCGAATGATAAGTACAGATTGAATATTCGACTGTTTGTGCGCACTCCTAATATTATTCCACATGGAGCCAGTGACAGTGGAGTAGATGAGAGGATGTCTTGACGTCTGTAGCCCTCTCTCGCTGTTCATGACAGATGGACGGGCCGTTTCAGGACATCGAGCTGCTGAAGAGTCGTCCGGCTCACATGACGGTCTTCATGAGATACGTGTTCAGTCAACTACTGGATCCAAACCCGCTGGTCAGCCCTGCTTTCTCCTATGATATAGGGGTGTAACGGTACTTGCATTTTCGGTTCGGTGCGCATGTGTACAAATACAGCGTTGTTTTAACCACTGCACGAGCGGAACTTCACTGGAAACTTCCAGTTTTATATTAAAGCAATAAGCCCCAAGAAGCCGTGGTTTACA
>NW_015604205.1:0-504 GCF_001515605.1 Sinocyclocheilus anshuiensis | reverse complement strand
TGCGGGAGAGTATTGACCTCGTTTCGTTTATTAAAATATCAAAATGAATACGAAATGTCAATGCCAACTTCCGACTGAAAATGCTAGTCCTTATCAAATGCGTGAGTTCTTGAAAAAGGGAACATTTTGAGAACAATTTCTCAAAACATGTAGATTTAAAAAAAAATTAATTTTATAATTTTTAAAAGACATTATTTTCCCTCAATCATAAAAATAATAAAATAGGCTATATAAATAAATACAAGTTACATAATATAGATATGTAGATAGAATAAAAAATAATATATATAAAAGGTTATAGGGTTACACATATTGTGATATATAAATTACTTACTTTTTTGTACAGATGTTATGTAGATATATTTATAGATTTCAGACTCCATGAGAACTTTCTGTAAGCACACTTTATTAAATCTGCACACTATCTCTGTGGGACTGCTTATCACAATGTTTCAAGGTGACAAACCCTTCTTGTCCTTACAAAGTGTCCTACCAAACGCCCCT
>NW_015604204.1:0-504 GCF_001515605.1 Sinocyclocheilus anshuiensis | reverse complement strand
GTACTAATAAACAGCCAATATGCTAGTAATATGCATGCTAATAAAGTTAATAGTTAATAGTGTGAATTGGCCCCTAAACTAAAGTGTTACCTATTTTTATATATATATAAATAATATGTATAAAATCCTTTTAAATTTAAGAAAATTAAACTCAAAACTTTATGTGATACTATGTTGTAAGCCTGTAGATGGCTATAATCATGCAGAATATGCTGTCATCACCTTTCTTTCTTGCATTTTAGCGTAGACAGTGCTCCACTTCTGCTCCAGCATGCATAAGCTATGCTCTGTGCCGGAGCCCCGGGCCACTTCACTGCCCTCCAGCATCCTGTGGATGGCGTTGTGCACATTTGTGTAAGCGTGCATTTTAGAATCCATCTCATTACACAACTCCTGCAATGCAAGATACAGAAATGAGACTTCAGTGTTTTATAAACACAGTTTGCAGGGTTAAGACTCCAAGTTCCCTTTCGATACTTCACTCGTACTGCGTCTTGCTTAAGA
>NW_015604203.1:0-503 GCF_001515605.1 Sinocyclocheilus anshuiensis | reverse complement strand
GGATCCAAACGGATTCCTGCTGCTTTACGGATACACTGTGAAACAGTTAGCTAATGCAGCAAGCCCCCACAGAGGTGTTAATTAGATTTTTTTCATCCGAACATGACTTTAAACATACTCTTGCACTCCCCCTCAGATATACAAGCATAGACACAAACACATTTGCTATCTAATTGAACACAATTTCATTTGATGATATTCATTCCAATCCATTTCTATTGCGTGTACACATACTCGTCCACCTCACTGGCCTTGTTTGCATTACCGGAACATGTTATGTAGGGGTACTTGATAGAAAATTAATACACAATGTGTTGCTAATAGGAAGGGGTGACATTCTGCAACCTAATCAGCTTCCACCATTGTTCCTGTGACTGATGTCCTTATCCTGAACTAGTAAGGCCAATCAGTAACAGTAAATGTTTTTTCAATAGTGTGAAATTCTGTACTATTTTCTCAAAATATTTATTATATTATATTATATTATATTATATTATATTATA
>NW_015604202.1:0-504 GCF_001515605.1 Sinocyclocheilus anshuiensis | reverse complement strand
TCTAATGTACATACATTTAAATGCCATGTTATTGCATATAATGCTATCATTTTACCATGGTGCTATTTCAGTACTTTTGATGTATTATTATGTACTCATCATGTACCATGTTACCTAATGAATACTGTTACTATGCAAAACATGGTGTTACCACATAAAACCATAACAATATTGAGGAATTTTTTGTTAAACTGCATAACATGTTGGATCAAGATTTGCATTTCCAGGAAGAATTATAATGCTTTGAAGAAATTGAAATATTAGCATGAAAATTTTTATTTTTGGTGTTGAATGAGATTTTTCAAGATTTAGCCTAATTTTTAAAAGTACAAGTTTCAAAAGCTAAATATGTATGGCATGCCTAAGTCTGAAATGGTCTACACAACGGAAGTTGCCTCCTTATGTGATGCAATTTGGCCTTAATTAAATGCAGAAAAGTTGAATAGACATAAAACTGCTGCCCCACAAACACTGCAATGATGCATCTGAAATTTGTTGTTAGTG
>NW_015604201.1:0-504 GCF_001515605.1 Sinocyclocheilus anshuiensis | reverse complement strand
ACATCACATCACATCACATCACATCACATCACATCACATCACATCCACATCCACATCCACATCCACATCCACACACACTCACACATCACACATACGTCACGTCACGACACAACACAACACAACACAGCACAGCACAGCACAACACACACACACTCTCACACTCACACACCCACACCATATCACAACACACACACACACACACTTTCACTGCATTAAAGCGTAACGGTTTGTTCTGTGACAGGTTTCTGCCGCAGATTCGCGACACTCGCCGTGAGTTTGTCCGGATCGGAGACGATCTCGATGCCGCCGTGGTGAAAAGCGCTCAGGTGAGCCGACACAAACCCGCTGACGCTGAGCGAGCGACTCACCTGCTGCTCGCCACGCGCAAATGCTACCAACACTTCGCCCTGGACTACTGCCTGCAGGTACTTCAGTACTCATATTCTACATTTTCATACCATATGTGACCCTGGACCACAAAACCAGTCATAAGGGCCAATTTTT
>NW_015604200.1:0-504 GCF_001515605.1 Sinocyclocheilus anshuiensis | reverse complement strand
ATCATCTTGCTTAATAATTCATGAGACCCAAATGCAAGTCAATTAGGTACTGCTGATTATGAGATTGATAATAGCACTTTTATTGGATAATTTATGGAAATATGAAAGGTAAGGTTTGAAAGGTAAAATTTTTCGCTCGACTAATCCGTTTAACCTGAGTTCACTTTACAAAGCTTTTAAAAAGTGAGTCATAACTCCTTCTGTATTAAATTTCTATTTAAAACAGGTAAAATGGCTCCAGTGTTGGTTGGTGAGGTGCTCTCTTTGAGCTAAATGAATGTAGATGAGGTTTAAAAGTTTGTGGTCAGTTTTTTGTGGTTTGTGGTCAAGATTTTTTTAATGATTTTGAAAATCTCTTCACCTGTAGGCTGCATGTACTTGATCAAAAACACAGTAAAACAATTTAAAATATCAGTTTTATATTTTTAAATATATTTCAAAATGTAATTTATTCCTGTAATGGCAAATATGAATTTTCAGCAGCCATTACTCCAGTCTTCAGTG
>NW_015604199.1:0-504 GCF_001515605.1 Sinocyclocheilus anshuiensis | reverse complement strand
ATTGTGTGTAGGTTTTCAGTGCTTTTTTTCTGGAAATACTTTTCCCATTTATTTCCCACTTTGAATTTCTACATAAAGACTTAAAACAACATTACCTGCTCTGAAATGTATCAATGAATCGTGTAAATAATCAACAAACTTAATTTGAAGAGAAATGTAAACCCCAAAAATGTGAAAATGAGAAAAGGACTAAGGACTTTTGTATGCAAGACTTTTGAGGCAATAAACTATGCATCCTATGTTTGCTGTAATGCCATAGAAGAACTGTTTTAGGTTCCCCAAAGAACCTTTCTGTAAACAGTTAAAATAACCATTTGTTTCTTACTGTGAAGAACATTTTAATAATCTAAAGAACCTCAGAGCTCATGGTAGGTGTTTCTGAAAAGGTTTATAAGTTAAAAATCAATTACTCTGTGAACAACATTAATGGGATTTTTACTACCGGAACTCTACTGTTGTGCTCTGTTGAGGTTTCTCGCTATCAGTTATTGACACAGCTTTAAT
>NW_015604198.1:0-504 GCF_001515605.1 Sinocyclocheilus anshuiensis | reverse complement strand
ATATAATAAATATATATATTATTTGCTATATGGAAAAATGCAGTAGAATTTTTAAATGCCGGCTCACGTAAGTTGCTGCATTGTTGTTTCAGAGCATGAGCCTGCACTGCCGTCAGTGTGCGTTAGTGACCAGCTCTAGTCACGTGTTGGGGACTCACGCCGGAGACGAGATCGACCGTACAGAGTGTGTCATCCGCATGAACGACGCTCCAACCTCCGGCTACGAATCAGACGTGGGGAACCGGACCAGCGTGCGCATCGTGGCTCATTCCAGCGTATTCCGGGTGGTTCGCAAACCCGCCGAGTTCCTCAATCGCTCAGAGAGCCCTGCCATCATATTCTGGGGCCCGTCGACAAAGATCGGCCGCGACGCGAAGGGAACGCTGTACCGGCTGATCCAGAGAGTCAGTATGACCTACAGTAACCTGTCCTTCTTCTTCATCTCACCCGGCAAAATGCAGAGGTTCGACACGCTCTTTCAGAAAGAGACCGGCCGAGACAGGT
>NW_015604197.1:0-504 GCF_001515605.1 Sinocyclocheilus anshuiensis | reverse complement strand
GGTAGATCTGGATGCAGGTAACATGGAGACAAAGTAAACATTGTTCATTTACATATAAGTTGGTTGTAAATTGGAAAATGTGTTCTTTAACTTCTTGTTAAACTGTTGCGTAAAAGTTCTCGAAATCTTGCGAGCCCGATTGCGTGTACTGTAATTTGAGATGATTACTGGACTCAGCAGTTGTGCTACCTGCTGTTTGGCTGAGATGTTCAGTGGTGGATTCTGGGAAATCTTCTGTGTACTCTTCCTCACAGTTCCAGTCCACAGGTTTGTCGCTCTGAGTCATCAGACCCATATACATGCGAATCACTTCCTCAGCTTTCTCCAAAGCTCCCCTGGGCAAAGTCATGTGGGTTCTTAGGAACTTCATCGGGCTATCCTGTAGGGTGAAAAACATGTTTTTTTCCAGAAGAATTAGGCTATTACTCTCTGCAGTGTACTGAACGCCAACAACTGGGAAAAGGTGAGAATCAAGATATTTCATGATATAGTTAATGCATTTGG
>NW_015604196.1:0-503 GCF_001515605.1 Sinocyclocheilus anshuiensis | reverse complement strand
TGTGTGTGTTTTCTGTCTCCCGCAGGAGTGCACCAATGATTGCTGCCACCCCAGCAATTGCACTTTGAAGGTGGATGCTCAGTGTGCCCACGGGGTCTGCTGTGAGGACTGCAAGGTGTCTAACTGTTTATCTGTCTATTTATCTATCTATTTATTTATTTATTTCTCTCCCACTGCTTCCCTCTCTCACTCTGTTCTGACTCTCACTTAGTATGTTTCATACAAGTGGTCAAGGCTTAGCGAGTTAGCCTGTCCCTGTTTAACCCCTGCTGGTAGAAGCCATAGCTACACCACCTGGCCGCAAAAAAAACATCTTTCCCCATTGACACCATTGCAAATTACCTGTGTATTCTGAAGAAATTGCATTTTTGTAATCAACATATTTCATTGTATTACAGTAGATGTTTTACTAATTATTCACTAACAATGATTCACTTTGAACAGTTGTTTTTTTAGTAACATTAAAGGGGTCATGCTTTTTTAAAGATCATTATTTTGTGTAT
>NW_015604195.1:0-504 GCF_001515605.1 Sinocyclocheilus anshuiensis | reverse complement strand
CTGACGGCACCCATTCACTGCAGAGCATCCATTACTGAGCAAGTGGTGGAATGCCCTCTTTTTTGCCCCCTTATCTTAAATTTTGGGGGGGGGGTTTGTTCATTTTGATGACACCAAGCCCCCATTAATTTTCAACCCTGCTATGCAGTATGTTAGTATTCTGTTCTAATTGCATCGACTCTCTTTCCTCAGACTCTTCTCTGACGGGTTGTCCCGCTCCTGATGCCAGCGGCGCAGCGCAAAAATTACTGATTCTGGATGCCCGCTCTTACACCGCCGCCGTGGCGAATCGTGCTAAAGGAGGAGGCTGCGAGTGTGAAGGTGAGCGCCGCTGAACTCGTGTAGTCAGTCTCTGGATCTCGTTGAACATTATTGTTTGTTTGGTTGTTGGCTGAAGGCAGGTTTCTCTCTGGTTTATTTGTGTTTGTAGAGTACTATCCCAACTGTGAGGTGATGTTCATGGGCATGGCCAATATCCACTCCATCAGAAACAGCTTTCAGTCA
>NW_015604194.1:0-504 GCF_001515605.1 Sinocyclocheilus anshuiensis | reverse complement strand
ATGCGGCGCATGGTGAAGGGCAGATCGCCGCGTCTGGACACAAAAGACGCACATTTCAATGTCAGACACGCATTTGATCACATGCAAGCCTCATTAAGACAACAAACTTAAATTGCGATTTCTGCTTCCCTTGATTAATCAGAATTATAGAAAAACTGAATAATAGCATAGAACTATAGAAAAATAAATTAATATATTAACATAATTTGTAATCATTGGAATTAATATTAGGAATTTCACCGTTTTAGCTTTTGAAAAATTATTGTTTGTATAGTTTTCATTTTGTAGAGAATATATTCATTTACATGATACATATGATCAAGAAACTATGCGAGGCAAAATAAACCATGTGTATGATTTAATGTTAGAAATTAGTCCTTATTTTTAATTTTTCCATTTTCAATTTAATTTTAGTGAAATGCTGTCTTTGTTATTTATATTAGTTGTAGTTTAGTACTTCAAATTAAACTAAAAAAAAAAAAAAAATCATTTTTTTTTTAAATA
>NW_015604193.1:0-504 GCF_001515605.1 Sinocyclocheilus anshuiensis | reverse complement strand
GCTTACTACCAATAAAATGTGCATCTCTTGACCATTTAGCCTGCGGAAGCTAATGAGGCATTAGCTGGAGAATATTTAATGGACTCTGCTGGCATAGTAATTAAGGGCAAATGACAGAATTGGAGAGCAGGCACAATGGGGCCTGCGCTGTAATAACCACTTAACATGATGGAGTCTGTTAGGCACAATATCTTAAGTCTAAAAATTAGAAAATTCTTTTTTTTCCCCTCCCAAGCAAATTACTGGAACAAAACTATAGGCCAATAAGAGCAAAACATGTAAGAGAACATGTACAATTTCTTTACATAAATGAATGGCTATTAGTTTTTGTAGGTCTTACAAAAACATCATCCTGAAAACATCACATTCAGATTGTACCTATGGGCATCTTTGTACTGTGCAAAATAATAGTATCTTGAGGAAACATTTTACTACTCAAAAGGTACTAATATGCACCTAGGGGTAGATCAGGTATAACGGCGTCCCTTTAAGGATACTTTTACA
>NW_015604192.1:0-504 GCF_001515605.1 Sinocyclocheilus anshuiensis | reverse complement strand
TTTTTTTGCTATAGAACTACAATTGTACTTTGTAAATAATACCGTTTAATTACAATTAATTAATTTGTTTACTTTTATATTTTATTAAAGTTCTATTTTGACCCCTATTGTAGGTGTTTTTTTATATATTTTTTTACTTCCATAATATTTGGGGGACGGGGAACAACAATACGATTCTGCTTAGGGTACCCATTTGGCCAGCAGCGGCCCTGATTGAATTGAACCTTAGGCTTGTTTTGATTGCTAGGATGCATTTCCTGCTTAACTGCAGAATTATGAAGCAGATAACATGAGCTCCACTTTCTGGTAGTCGCTGTGCATTTGCATAAAGTTTCCACAGATTTGTCACAAATTTTGGTCTCTAGTAACCTCAAATCACCAACTATGGTTGCAACTTGCTCTTGCTGCAAATTGCTGTCAGTGTGAATGCTCTTTGAAATTAGCATATGCTAACAGCTTCTGGTTCTTGCTAGCAAGACCAGTCATTGCCAAATTTGAAAAGGT
>NW_015604191.1:0-504 GCF_001515605.1 Sinocyclocheilus anshuiensis | reverse complement strand
ACCCACGTTGTTACTGGCTACACAGCTGTAAACACCAGCATCCTCCGTGCTGATGGCAGGTATTGTAAGGGTCTCACTCTTGAGAATGCTCTTCTTTGGAAGCTCTTCGGTGTTCCGAACCCACATCAGGGTTGGGGTGGGCTCGCCTCCAGAGATGATGCACACCAAGATCACTGTCTGCCCAGGGTTGGCCACAATGGGGTCTTCCACAAGCAGCTTAATAGTTGGGGAGGCTAGGACAAAAACAAACATGGTTAGTCTTATCATCTTTATGTATAAGACCCATTTTCTTTTTTAAAAGGATACCTGCATGAGTGCTGCTGCACTTACTGTACATCACGTTTGACATTTAAGTCAAGCTAACACATGTATTACAGTGGGCTAGAAGTGATGGCTTACAGTTTAAATAGTTTAACATGTTAGTATTTTCCTCACACACACACCTATCGTTTTGCTTTAGAATGGTGCGTTCAAGTCATGTCGGATAGATCGTATTTACGAGTT
>NW_015604190.1:0-504 GCF_001515605.1 Sinocyclocheilus anshuiensis | reverse complement strand
CCAATATGTTCATAATAGGCATGCTAATAAGCAACTAGTCAAAGTGAAAATTGGTCCATATACTAAAGTGTTACCAGTTACTAGCAATTTAGAAATTGATAGTAATTGTCTCAATTAATTACAAAGAAACGGCAAGTAACACTGAATTAAGTGTGAAATTTTGAAGTAGAAAGACTGAAATAATATTTTCTTTAAAATCCTCTTTGCAGTGTACCATAGATGGTAAATAGAAAGCTTCATGATGAATAACAGATTTTTACTGTGGCATTTTTACAGTCTTTTATAGGTAAAATTACGATCGTTTTTTACAGTGTTCACTCTTAATATTTATTTTAAGAACATTTATAAGCAAGCAGAAGTTTGGGTTTTCATGTCATTAAAAGAGGCTCTCGAAGAAGGCCACTGTTCTCATGCACTAATTGTTTGATCTGTTCGCGTCTGTGCTTAGAGGCAGGGGCATGTCTACATGGTGGCCAGGGGTGGCACCGGCCCCCCCTGAAATTT
>NW_015604189.1:0-504 GCF_001515605.1 Sinocyclocheilus anshuiensis | reverse complement strand
CTTTAAAGTTGTAGTATACAATATTGACAACTAGCGGTTGACAACTCCTCAGACTCAACACTTACATGAGCAATTGACAAGAGAAGGCGACAAGCCTTACACACTGTAAATTGATGAATTGATTTATCCGCGTTTAATATGCCTCTCGTCAAAAAGCTTTTTAGATAGATGCTGAAGCTTTGTAGGTCGGGTGGAATCTGCGATCTCTGTCCGTTTGTTTGCTGGCTTCCATGGCTGCAATACACTGTGTTTAAATACAATTGGGTAAATTGGCAGAGGGCGGAATCGCACAGACCAAAACAAAAACAGACATACCGACATGGAAAATAAATTTCAGAGTTGAATAACTGGCTGTAGCATTGTTTTTCTGAGTAACAAGTAATTGAACTTAGCATGTTTCCTAAATATATGCAAACATATTATGATAGTTTTATGCTTTAGTACAGTCAAATTACTTGCAGCACCATTGACAATTATATACTGTAACAATTGGTTTTATGTGTT
>NW_015604188.1:0-503 GCF_001515605.1 Sinocyclocheilus anshuiensis | reverse complement strand
GATGTAGTCATAGTTATCGTTTATTGACCTTATTGTCGTCTCGTCTTCATCTCATCTTAGTCATATGGGGAAAAAAGGCTCGTCAACGAACATTTTTCGTCATAGTTTTCATTAACGAAATGAACTAATCTGCAGCGACACGCTTCACTCTGATCTCTCTGTTTACGTGTTTCTGTGTCTCCTGATGCTGTCTGTCATTACACTCAGAATCATTAGCACATTTACAGATAATTAGCTTACACACATCCACAGAGTCTGTCCCCAGGTGATTAATGACATTAATATAAGCAATTATAACATTAATTTCCATCAGGTGCCAATCGCTCTCGATTCAAGATGATATCAGAACTGTTCCTGAGATTACAGTCATTGTGGATGTTATTTTCATTGCTTGAAATACACTTGTTGTTTGCACTTGACAGATTTTACATTTAGTCATTTAGCAGATGCTTTTATCTAAATCGACTTACAAATGAGGACAATAGAAGCAATCAAAATCAACA
>NW_015604187.1:0-504 GCF_001515605.1 Sinocyclocheilus anshuiensis | reverse complement strand
ATGTCCTGGCTCTCCCAAGCTTTATAATGGCAGTGAATGGTGGTCGAGATTTTGAGTCCAAAAAAAGTGCATCCATTCATCACTTCTTTAGGGTTTCTTTAATGTGTTTTAAGTGGTAAAATATGACTGTAAATGCTTTTCTCCATAAATACAATATACAGTTAGGTCCATATATATTTGGACACAGGCACAATTTTAATTATTTAAGCTGCTGACCAAAACATATTCAAGTTACAGTTCTATAATGAGTATGGGCTTAAAGTACACACTCTGAGCTTTAATTCTCATCAAAATTGGAGGAATGGTTAAGGAATTATAGCAATTTAAAATGTACCTACCCCCTTTTTTAAGGGACCATAAGTAATGTGGACAGATGCGGGCTATTCCTTCGTTATTTCTACATCAATGAAGCAAAAGGTCTAGAGTTGATTCTAAGTGTGCCATTTGCACTTGGAAGCGGTTGCTGTGAACCCACATCATGTGGTCAAAGGATCTCTCCATACA
>NW_015604186.1:0-503 GCF_001515605.1 Sinocyclocheilus anshuiensis | reverse complement strand
CCGCGCCGCAACAGCTAAAGTCTGTCTACACTGGATGCGACAAAGAGACCGTTAAAAATAATTTTAACTTTGTGTCAGTACGTCATAAATAGAATGCGGCAGCAGATTACTGTCGAGGATTTGCCATGTCATGCGCCGCATCCAGTGTAGACAGCATCGCTGTTTATAATGGATTCTATAGAATTTTGTCGCGCCGTGCAGCGCCGCTTGCGTCCGGTGTAGACACAGTGTAACATGTCCTCTAGTGAAAAGGTCGATCTCCTGTTGTCCTCTCACATTAAAATCCACCAACATATTTGTTTATAACTGTTTAGGACTATTTTTATTTGTAAACGGAACTTAATCTCTGCCTATTTCTCTCCTTAATCAGATGAGATTAATTTTTCAATGAAGAAAGCACTGGATTTGTTTCCCACAAACATGCAGCTTTTCACTTCACAAGCTGTTGATTGATGGATTTGTGGATTATGGTGATGTTTTTATCAGCTGTTTGGACTCTCATT
>NW_015604185.1:0-504 GCF_001515605.1 Sinocyclocheilus anshuiensis | reverse complement strand
GAACGATATGAAACATTATATCGTGATATTTTTTTTAGCTATATCGCCGACCAGCCCTAATTTTAGTTAGACATTCGTCTAACATTTTTAAAATGTTACTAGTTGTTTTAGAATGTTCCGAGAATTCAAAAGTAACGTTTCCAAAATGTTTGCAAAATGATACAATGGAATGTTTCCTTGTAGAGCGTTTTTTTTAAACAATCCCATTAAGTTATGAAAACGTTATTTCTGAATATTATTGGAACGTTCAAAATGTCCAGTTTAAAAAAAAATACAAAAAAAATAAAAACTTTTTTTCTTGGCTGTGTGGATGTTAAAGGAATGAATACTATCATCATTTACTCACCCTCAAGTTGTTCCAATCCTGTATGAGTTTCTATCTTCTGTTGAATGTGTGGGTAACCAAACAGCTGTTGGTCCCCATTGACTTCCATAATATGGGGAAAAAATATGGGAAATCAATGGGAACCAGAAACTGTTTGGTTACCAACATTCTTCAAAATA
>NW_015604184.1:0-504 GCF_001515605.1 Sinocyclocheilus anshuiensis | reverse complement strand
AGAAAAGTTCAGTGGGTTGCTTCATGAAGTACAGGGCATTAAAGGAGAAGGAGAGGAAAACCTTCTTTACAAAGAAAAATCATGACTCTAAGAAGGATAAAAAAACACTGAAGGTATCTTTTATACGTCACAATAGGGATGAAGACTATTGTAACTTCCATTTCATAATTACTTCAAATTAAAGGATAGATCGTATTATCAGTATCCTTATCTTGAAAATCTGTTTCCTATGGAATTTAGAGCAGTGCTGAATTGAGGAATTGTAGATATTAACTAGTTTAAAAGTCATGATTATCTTTTAATCAATCAGTTTTTATAAATTAGTCACACACCCATATTAAAGCCTATTTTAATGTTCAGTTTGTGACATTTTTGTTTATTCTTTTCATGTGTAGATTTACATTGGAATTATGAAAAGACATGATGGTGTTCTAAAGGCCATGAGAGGGAGGAGCCTGCCTCTTGAAGTACAAACAAACTGGTCATCTGAGCAAGTGTTAATAG
>NW_015604183.1:0-503 GCF_001515605.1 Sinocyclocheilus anshuiensis | reverse complement strand
GCCCTGCAGTGCAAACATGAAGGGAAGTGGGTGAATTACGACACACCATGTCTGCCTGCAGTGCTTTTGTAATTACAGTGGAAGTCACCATATTTCTTACCATTAATATGGCATGAAGTCCCTAGGGGAGCTGTCAAATTCCCACAAAACAAAGCATCATGGGTAGGTGGTGCTGATGATAATCTTAAACCTTTCTTCTCTAACTGGAAAATGTATTCTGAAAGATCCCAAAAAAGCAACACTGTTACATATTCTGAAAAGCAAGCTGCTAACTTACAAATGTACGGCGGGGTACGTGCTGAATCGGTAATTTGAATCTATAAAATAATGTTGACGTGCCCTTTACAGGATCAGCAATATTATTTACATGTAAATTGACAATAAGATTGTTTTCAGGATGGGTGCTATTTTATACATCTCCGCAACCATGCTGAGTCAGAGAACAGAGAGTGCTTGAGCAGGAGCTGTGGATTATGTAAACCAGACAATTTAATGTTATTGCA
>NW_015604182.1:0-503 GCF_001515605.1 Sinocyclocheilus anshuiensis | reverse complement strand
AAAAACTCTATCTTTCTCTATCTTTCCCTCTCTCCTCAATTCCTTCCCTACTGCACTTGAGCGTGCCCTTTACTGCTGTCAATTTTCACCCCCTCCTCCTCGCCAGCAGCACTGTGTCCTTTCCATGCCATTGTCTCGCTGTTTTTCAAATGAATGTAATTATTGGGAAAGTAATAAGAGGCCCCTGCTCAGGATGAACCTGGGAGAGAAAGTCTAAATGTTCTCCTGGAAAAACCTTGACAGCAGCCCTGAACAGGTTGTCAACAAGACTGGCGTGCCATCTTTAACCACAAGGGGCAGCAAAGTACACGGCATCCAGAAATCTCCTGCCCTTCTTTCCAGTCTCGCCTCTGATGATTAAGACATCCTCTATTCACCAGAAATCAGGCTCATTTGAATGCTAGAAGGCCGTCTTGGTTGTCTTGGGTTCGAGCCTGAATTCGTAAAGGTAGGCCAGAAGATTCGAGTGGAATCTGGACCGGTCTGTCATTCAGCCAGAAAAC
>NW_015604181.1:0-503 GCF_001515605.1 Sinocyclocheilus anshuiensis | reverse complement strand
TTTGTTTGCCAACCGCCATAAAACTCCAAAAGAAGAAGAAGAATGTCACGTTGACGCACCCAACGTGAAATGCCCGCACTCACTCAGCTGTGAACTCATCATAGGTAAGTCGCAATGACAATGCCCCGGCGTTAGTTTATTCGAGGATATGTCACGAAGTGCCAAGCATTAGGCCTACATTTCAGTGAAAATGAATGGCAGGTAATATGCATTTTGTTGTGTGTTTTGAAAGCAGCAAAGATTGCAGGATAGAGTAGAACACTGATTCACACAACGGAGAAAACAGAATAAAACGATATACATAAAAAGGAATAGGCCTATACACGAAGTATATTTCATTTAAATCATTAACAGATTAACAAAACGAAAGAAAAAAGTTTTATAAAATGCGATGTACAACCTACTGATTTAGGCTGTTTTTTTTTCTTAAAACGCAATTTTTTACGAGTAGGCCTAGCGGTTTTTTTTTATAGAATCAAGCAGCAAACATTAAAAAAAAAAAA
>NW_015604180.1:0-503 GCF_001515605.1 Sinocyclocheilus anshuiensis | reverse complement strand
AAATCACCAATCTGACACATAGTGTATTGTAATACTACTCACGTGAAGTGACAGAGCGGCTCAGCGAACACTGAGGTGCATGGACTGGAGAGTAAAAGTGAGCAGCGCTGCTTCTCTATAAAGACACTAGAGCGTGATTAAGAGCTGTAGATGACACGGTTATTGTTAAAATTGGGGAAATTATCTGTGGATGGCAAGGAAATATAACATAAACTTGAAAATTACTAGTTTGTTTTCTGCTCATGATGAGAGTGTTCTGATTGTGTTTGTTTTCAGCACAATATAAAAATCCTGCAGACTTCAAGAGGAAAACTCTTTTCTGTCACAAGGCTTTCTACTTCACATATGTGTCTAAACGTAAAAAATAATAATACTTTGATACAACATCTAATCTTATCTTGTAATAATCATATCTAATTGGGCTCAAATAGCGCTCCTTTTTTTTAATAGAAAAACTTGGTAACACTTTATTTTAGTGTCTCTTAACTAGTTGCTTATTAGCA
>NW_015604179.1:0-503 GCF_001515605.1 Sinocyclocheilus anshuiensis | reverse complement strand
ATTATATTATATTATATTATATTATATTATATTATATTATATAATGAATGTGTACACATTTACAAAATAATGTAAAAAATAGTAGAGTAGTGTATAAGGAAGAACTGATGTCAGCGATTACAAGATATCTTATGAACCTTCGCTTTGCACTACAGCACATCATCTATGGCTGTACTTATGGTTCATTCTATAAAATCTCTGCTGAAAGTATCATGCAATCAAATGTAATTACTTCAATCACATGTTATTTCTTTGAATCATATCAGTCCACTGATGTACGCAGGGTCTTTTCTTCATGCGGGTCATGGCATACTTCAGCCTTTGCTCTGCACTGCTGTCCATATTACGCTTTTGTCCATCTGCCCGGAATCTTCCCCTTGTGTCTGCTTAGAAATGGCGGACAGTGCTGAATGCTCAGTGAGCTCGTCTGCATCTGAAGATGTCTGGAAAAGCCATCGGTCCGAGCCCGTTTTCGGAGTATGTGCTCTGAACTGCCTCCTGGA
>NW_015604178.1:0-503 GCF_001515605.1 Sinocyclocheilus anshuiensis | reverse complement strand
TTTCACTCTGTTACAACAGTATAATGGTAACTGTGCACTACTCAAGAAATGCACACAAATAGATGCTGTCATTTTTTCCTAAAATATAAATGACTATATAAACAGAAGATGTGTAATAATGTTTTAGTAAAAAACAAAAATGTTAACAAAGCAATATATTTTTGTACTATTCTTTATTTTTATTTAAAAATAGATTTATTATATTTTAAATAAAAATATTTATAAAAATATGTTTTTAAAAATCTTGATGCAACTCTTGTATAACAACTTATTTATTGAAAAGGAACATTTTTGAAAAATGTCCATAGAACAGTAGTTCATAATAAGCAGAGGCTGGGACTGTCAAGCTCCAAAACGACAAACAAACAACATAAAAATACTGTATAAATTAGTGTGATGAATAGGCTTAAAGGAATAGTTCACCCAAAATGAAAAGTCATTTACTCATACTCAAGTTTTTCCAAACCTGTATGAATTTCTTTCTTCTGCTGAACACAAAAGAA
>NW_015604177.1:0-503 GCF_001515605.1 Sinocyclocheilus anshuiensis | reverse complement strand
AAAGGAAAAATTGAAATCGCATCATATGACCCCTTTAATCCAATTTAAACATTTTTAAACTGGGCCCTGGGATTCAAAACATGGAACTGAAAAAATATATACACAAATAAATACAAAAATAAACATGATTAGCAGGTTTTCTACAAACTTGTAGAGTTGTTTTTCTGCTCCAGTGCTGCTGTCATTAAAGCAAAAGAGAGACAAATCAAGTACTGAGACATTCTAAAGTTGATGTTGATATTGCAATTTTCGCTTAAATTTTTATGCTGCTGATGTCATTTGTAAACACAAATATGCAAAATATGGATTTTTTCTTTCTTTC
Organism: Sinocyclocheilus anshuiensis; assembly: GCF_001515605.1. Lineage (NCBI taxonomy): Eukaryota > Metazoa > Chordata > Actinopteri > Cypriniformes > Cyprinidae > Sinocyclocheilus > Sinocyclocheilus anshuiensis. The sequence continues at coordinate 181 of NW_015604177.1, read as the reverse complement.
TGGAGAATCATGAGGCTCTATGAAGTATTTCCAGGGGGCTGGTAATGTTATTAAAGGTAATGTTTTTAGTCTTTTTAATGGCTGGGATGCTGGGATTCTGGGTGGGGGGGTCTTTGGTTTGCAAAAACGGGTTGTCAGCTCCTGTGTTATGGAATAAAAAAGAACAAAAGCGATTGCAGCT
>NW_015604176.1:0-503 GCF_001515605.1 Sinocyclocheilus anshuiensis | reverse complement strand
GCCTCTCTAACAAGGGCTGAGTGTTCAGGTCAGCTGGTTCAAAGCACTCCCAAAAGACAGCACCAATTACTCTGAACAAATGCTTAGCCCCAGTAAGCACGCTTCATTTAAGCTTTTATTGTTGGAGACTGAGGATGAACAATGAACTTGGCGTATTCTAAATGACAGCATTAAAATCCTCATTAATCGTCTGCTTCTCTCATGTCTTATTTCTCTCGTCTTATTTTCTGATAGAGGAATGCTTGTGGAGGGGGGCAGTTAGGTGTGCTTTTTTTCTGCTCAAGTCTTGAAGACATTAGGCCTAATGACAGGAAGAAAGGGATTTTATTGCACCATCAACCCCACTGCATTCAGTTGTTTTTGCAAGGCGTAATATTTGGTAACTGATTCAATTTATCTTTGCTTGATTTGAAAGGACAATGAAACAAACCTCTCATAATCCGGTGTGTGGTTTGTAAAACCGTATGTGTTCCTAAACCTGTGAAACAAGTGTATTACAACCA
>NW_015604175.1:0-503 GCF_001515605.1 Sinocyclocheilus anshuiensis | reverse complement strand
TGCAAAGTCTTAAGACTTATTTTATTTAAAAAAATGGTTTTTAAGCTAGTTATTTTATTCTACTTATTTTTGCCTTTATTTTGGTTGGCCAATTGGTAGACAGGAAGAGAGGTGAGAGAGAGGGGGTGGGCGGGACTGGGAAATGACTACCAGCCAGGATTTGAACTCGGGATGCCTGAAGTGCAACAACCTTATGTCAGCACGCTGCCCACAAGGCTATCTGCACCGACAGTTATTTCCAAACAGTCCTTTTGCTATAAATTGTAATAATCCAGTGAGATTTTTGTCTGACAACAGCCAGTGATCCACACAGAGATCTGATCTCATCATCCAGTCTTTCTGGAATGACATGAAGAAACAGAATTAAGACAGAATAAATCCAGAAGAACAGTGATAGCTACCTGAAAAACTATGCGCAAGTGTACAGAGGACAAAAGCTGCTTTAAACACAAAGGATAGTCACACCAAATGTTGATTTAATTTAGTTAACAGAAGTTAATTGA
>NW_015604174.1:0-503 GCF_001515605.1 Sinocyclocheilus anshuiensis | reverse complement strand
GTTAGATAAGACCACAGAAAGACTCCTGGTGTCCGTTTGGGGAAAAGACTCGCGCACCTTTGATCGTTCGCCAGACAGATCCTCCATCTGTATCTCTCTCTAATTAAAGGGCCTCGGTGTAATTAGTTAAACTTGAAATTCAGACTTTACGGCTTTAAAAAGTATCTCAAGGCTCAGAACAAAGTTAGAAAAACTAGAGTTGAGGATGCAGCGATACAGACTTTCTGAGCTAGCAAGTGCAAATCAACAGCTTGTTGTGGCCAATAATTACTGTGAATAATTACTGAAGCATACTGAGAGTATTTCTATGCACTATTCCTCAAAAGCACACACATGCAAGTCAGACGGACAGGGCTTTGGTGTCATGTTTTCATGCATTACTTGCACACTCATTACAGATTTCCCAGTTACAGGGTTCCAGCGAGTACTTATAAAGTCTTCAATTCGGTTTGATCAAATTTTGATCCGTGGCTGTTTACCACAAACACAACATTTATCCATTA
>NW_015604173.1:0-503 GCF_001515605.1 Sinocyclocheilus anshuiensis | reverse complement strand
GAGGTCCAGCTTTCCCCAATTTGTTGCATGAATGGCTTTTTGAAAAGGTTCCCACTTGCTACAAAGGAAGCCCCCTTTTTTGTTTGCCCTCTCCCCATCTGTGTCATCTGTTGTGAGGGGGGCGGTTTCTGTTCGAGGGAGGGGGCGGGACCGAGGGGGGCTCCCTGGTGACGGGCCAGTTGTTTTATGGACTCGACGTACTGGCGCAGGCAGTTCATAAGTTGCCAGTTCCTTTGTGTAAGACGACAGGCTGACACGTGGGAGGCGACACGGCCATATTGACATATATCATTTCCATTAATAACGCGGATGAGCCCCCGCCTCGTTTCCGCCTGCTGACTTATACTGAGAATCCCTCCACAATGACACATAATTGACAATGTGAAATGGATAGACACCTGGCTGGGATTGATTTTGATATTCTTTTATGGAGATGTTATGATCTTTTATTAAAGAGGTTTAAGATTTGCCAAATTAACAAGTTTGTTGCAAGTTTGGCAACA
>NW_015604172.1:0-503 GCF_001515605.1 Sinocyclocheilus anshuiensis | reverse complement strand
AAGTTCAACAAGTGAATGTGTTCAAGTTTATGTCACAGTAACACTAATATAAGTAAAAGTAAATGACTCATCAGAATGAGATTCTCCACTGGATTAAGCCGTGTCGCATTGCATTCTTCTTCTGAGGTAAATTCAAGGCTTATTCCTCACAGTGCGTCTTCTTCCAAAAACGAACAGTAGCTGTAATGAACTTGATGAATCTTTCTTTGTTTACAGAGGTGATGTGAGCGTTTACATGTTCGCGCATCTCAAGCCTTGTTTTGCGTGGATGACTACAGATGTGGCCTTTAAGAATGCGTATTTTTTCACGTGGCAGCCTGCAATTCGCCACACGTGATCACGGAGCTCCCTGCAGGCGCTTTTTCAGATTTTTCTAAAACACTGTTGTGCTTCACACAATATCCACCAAGTGGCGCAAGGAACAACATTCTGTAGTTAAACACCACGGCCAGCTCTGTGGTGCGTTTCCCAAAAGCATCGTTAGCCAACTATGGTCACAAGTT
>NW_015604171.1:0-503 GCF_001515605.1 Sinocyclocheilus anshuiensis | reverse complement strand
AAATCCCAGTGGGTAGAGCAGCCTGTCAGGGTTTGTGTTTTGTTTTTGTCTATGACACCTAATTAGGGATCTAAGTTGGTTGGTTTTAGCAGCCTTCAGGTTGTATGGGGAATTGGGAACCACTATGAACGAATGTGGAAACTGGCAGTTTTGCAAGTGTAGCATATTTCCACTTCCAGCCACATGAGTATATTTAAAATTCATGTGCATATTTGTATCACAGTATAATCACTGGATCAAAATATTCAGTACTCCCTTGTAATGGTGTGCATGGATAGATCATAAGGAGTATTCCCAGCATGCACTCTGTTTTAAAACCTGTTAAGCTGAGTATTAAAAAAATAATTCACCCAAAAATGAACATTTGTGGAAAATGTACTCTCCCTCAGGCCATCCTAGACGAATATGTTTCTTCACTGGAACAGATTTGGAGAAATTTAACATGACATCACTTGTTAACCAATGGATCCTCTGCATTGAATGGGTGCCGTCAGAATGAGAGT
>NW_015604170.1:0-503 GCF_001515605.1 Sinocyclocheilus anshuiensis | reverse complement strand
ACATGCGCTCCATGCAGCACTACCACCAGCAAACCAATGGATGGTAGGCCGAGGCTGGAATTGGGTCGGTGCCCGCGCTTACGGATACAACTCCATAAGCTATGGTGTCTGTTTCATTGGAGATTATACCTCCACCCTCCCCATCAAGACTGCGCTGGACATGGTGAGGTACGACTTCACAAGCTGTGCTGTGAACGGAGGCCGACTGTCCTCATATTACAACTTATACGGACACAGGCAAGCCGATTCCACAGAATGCCCAGGAAACTCCCTCTACCGTGAAATCCAGAATTGGGCTCATTGGGAGGTAAAAAGATTGTTGATTCTTGGGATTTATTGTATTTATGAGGTTCTGACTTCTCAAAATGCTTTGTGGTAACAGTTCAGACCATAACGGTGTCTCTGTGTGTGTTTCTCTGCTTTTCTCTACAGAGCTATTTGCCTTGATGACTGTGGCATCAACAATGAACAACTAATTGTGTCTCTGGAAAACAGTACATGTA
>NW_015604169.1:0-501 GCF_001515605.1 Sinocyclocheilus anshuiensis | reverse complement strand
GACACTCACACACACACACACACACACACACACACACACAAAATGACATTTTTATAGGGATATACGTTAATATTTCTAAACATCAGTCATATCCCATAATATCTGTATGAATATGAGGGTGAGATTTATTAATGTTAATCAGATAAGATTTCTTCTCTCTGAATTTCTCATCTTCAACATGAGAGAAAAATCTCTGGTTACAGTAATGTTGTTATATTAGAGCGGCGCCTGCTGGCCGAGATTTGTAATGCAAGCAGAAAACAACCAGAGGTGCAGTTTTTCTCTTCAGGGAGAGAGACAAGCAGAGAGAGATCCATGAATATAATTTTGTACCATAAAATCCCCTGAAAATACAAAATATCAAATAAAAAACTTTGCTGAACTAAAATATAGTACATGCATCTCATTGAAATGAAGAGGTTTCAGTGTCTGTCAGGCTCAGGGTTTTAGCGTGACCTCTGACCTGGAAGATGTAGTCTCCGGGCCGCACGTCGGTGATGT
>NW_015604168.1:0-503 GCF_001515605.1 Sinocyclocheilus anshuiensis | reverse complement strand
GTGATTAATTTCAGAAAAATGTGCGATTAATTAGTTAATTTTTTTTAGCGATTGACAGCACTACTTTATATATTTTGTCACGTTAAATTAAATGGCAATTCATACATTTTAGTTAAAAACATGTACAGTATTTTACATTAAATTTTAACTGTAAAAATTTATTTTTTAAAGGTGTAAATAAAGATTAGAGCACATTTTAATAAAATACTAACATAAAATAATAAACAATAAAATACTATTTACGTTTCCACTTCAAAATTTCCACTTTGTTTAATTCAATGTGTTCCTTGACATTTCTTTGTAAGTAATTGTAATTGAGTGAATGAATTGTTTCTGTGTACATATATAAGCTTGCATAATATAACATTTAATTATATCCACCTTATTTTTCAAAGCGGAAGTAAGCATTTTTCTGTGAAACTGTGTGAGACTTCCGGTTCAGTAGGGACATAACGAGAAGAATAACAACGTGCAGTAAACTGTAAATCTGTTTGCACTACAAA
>NW_015604167.1:0-503 GCF_001515605.1 Sinocyclocheilus anshuiensis | reverse complement strand
GCCTGGCAGCGCCCACACTTAATTTGTAGCTCGACTGGGTCAACACGTTGTTCTGAGGCCTGTTCATCAGCTTCCGAAGACCTGCAAGACAAGGAACGTCTATGTCAAGAACAAGGAGGCTTTAGCAAGAGTCAACGCTCAAAGTTTATTATTACTTACTCTCCTACAGACATGTTTTCTTCGTGTTGACTGATGGACGGTTCAACAGTAAGTATTACCCGGTGCACCTCTCTCAAGTGGCTGAAGTAGACACCCACATAGCCAAATGACTTCTCACAGAATTCACAGCAAAGGCTCTTCCGGGGCCTGCTTTCTGCATGGTGCAGCTTCATATGAGTGCTAAGACTGCCTGAGTGAGCGTAGGCCTTCCTGCATACCGGGCAGACGTAAGGCCGCAGGTTACTGTGGCTGTTCATGTGGCTCTGCAAGTGATGCTTGAACTGGAAACACCTGTTGCAGGTAGGACATCGATGCAGCGGACGACTTCCTGTGTAAATCACTCC
>NW_015604166.1:0-503 GCF_001515605.1 Sinocyclocheilus anshuiensis | reverse complement strand
GCATCTACAAATACTTGTGGCTACTGTGTTTACTCTACTTTTGTTTCTATTAGTCCAAGTGAATGGGCATTATGGTTTGGCGATTCACCTGTCGAAGGCAGAAACAGTGCTGAGGGCCAGCAGCAGGTAGAGTAGGGACTGTGCGGGGTAGGCCAGGGTGTGATATTGCTGCAGTAGGTTGGGAAGAGTGCTCATCTGTTCCCCAGCCAAAACATAGACCACAATGGTATTCCACACAGCATAACCAGCCAGGAAGCCATGAGAAAACAGGCCAATCACCCTGTGCAGTAACAACAGTCAGGGTTTAGAAAAAAGTCTTTCCACTAGCATTTGGATGTCAGTGTGATTATTTTTGAAAGAAAAATGAATTATTTTACTCAGCAAGGATGCATTGATCAAAGGTGACGTTAAAGACATTTAGAATGTTACAAAAACATTTTATTTAAAAAACAAAGTTCTGTTTTTGTGAACTCTGTTCAACAAAGAATCCTGAAAAAAAAAAA
>NW_015604165.1:0-503 GCF_001515605.1 Sinocyclocheilus anshuiensis | reverse complement strand
TATATATATATATAGCCTATAAACACACTACTTCAACAACAATTCTTGTAGTATTTGAAGTACAATTTTTGAAGTACAAACATAATTGAAGCAATTGTTGTGAAAATAGCATTAACAACAACAATGGTGTTCCATTCCACCATATTTAAAGTTTATGCCCCACCCAACTCTGATACTTTGATATAGGGGTGTTCGATTCCAGGTATTTCAAAGTTGATTCAGACTCCCAAGTCCCACCATACCATGACTATCCATATTAGTCCAGTTTAGTGGTAGTGACACTACCTTTAAATGAGCTATCATCAATGTTTTTAGCTGTTGCCAGCACCTAATTTTACAGAGGGAAACTGAGGAGGAAAAAGCCATGGTGGAATATTATGTCAGGATTAATAAGATCTTCTTTAATCAATTCATCACATTATAATGGTCAGGGGATAGCATTGTATGTCTTAAACAGCATTGATATTAAAGGGGTCATATGATGCTTTTTTAAAGATCATTAT
>NW_015604164.1:0-503 GCF_001515605.1 Sinocyclocheilus anshuiensis | reverse complement strand
GAGACTGCAGTACTTTACAAATACAAGCTTTTCTGAAGATCCAGGTAAAATAAAAATGGCATCTATAACAGTTCACTGGCATATTAAAAGTGATATTGTCAATATATAATGCAATATTTTTGAGTTATAAGATTCTTTAATAATACAGTTATGTCATAACTATTCAACATTGCTGTTTTTAAGTCACTTATTTGCATGGTGGGGAATAAAATAGTCTCAAAACACAATTAAGCCTTTAGAAACTCTATTAAAAACAGAATTAGCTTGAGCTGTTACACATACATACAGTTAGTCCATGCATGTGCTGAAGTTGAGTAGCAAAAATGGCAAAGTCAACAGAGATCTCACAAAAGCTATAGAGAAGCTATAGAGAATAAATAATTGTGTTACTTTAGAAAGTCTAAGGCTATATGGAGAGTCTAAGGCTATATATTTCCAAGACATTAAAAGCTCTCAGCCTTATTCCTTAGCTTAAAGTGTGTTGTACCAGAAAACCTTTGAGG
>NW_015604163.1:0-503 GCF_001515605.1 Sinocyclocheilus anshuiensis | reverse complement strand
TAAAAATGATGGTTTCCAGACACGCTGCTTTATAGGGCCGATCTGTGTGTATGTTGGGAACGATATGCTGTAAAAGAGAGCCGGAGAGAGAGACGGCATGGGAACAGGCATCGGGGTTGTGGTGGTGGCTCAGCGATTCCCAAGGCCAGCAGTAGGAAACAGAATATCTGGATCTCGCTGACCTCCTCAACTGCCCCCTGACATCCCCTCAACTGCCCCCTGGGGGTTCCTGTCTCAATGTTTAAAACAGACCATCCAAACGCATCCTGCAAGGCTAAACCCAGCGTAGGAGCGAGGAGAAGAATAGAGGGCTGAAGGGAAGTTAAGCCGGGTCTGAAACAGCTAATCTGAGGACCACACAGATGAGGAGCAGAGTTCATTGTGTGACTGAAGAGGCCAGCTGGGAGGTGGACATTCTTCAATTCTATGCTTGACCCGAGTCTCTGTGCTGACCTTAAGGGCAGGTGCGAGACCTTAATGTGCTACACGTATACCTTCATTTG
>NW_015604162.1:0-503 GCF_001515605.1 Sinocyclocheilus anshuiensis | reverse complement strand
TTGGAGACTGGTTTCATAACCATACTTATTAATTTCACCCACAAAATCCCGGAATACCTGCATCAAGCGTTTTTATCTGTTATTGACATTTAAATGATCTTAAATTACCCACCTCAACATTTGCAAGACGCTTCCAAGTCTCATTTAAATGTAAATATAAAATATTAATGTAAGTCTTAGCAGGATTATCTTAATGTAAGTGCTCTCTCCTCCTCGCTGACATCTTCTGATTATTTCAGTCAGCTATATTTAGTGCTATTTGCTAAGGCATATAAGTATTGCTCATGCTTAAGGTTGGGGGGATTTGAACAAACTTTAACACTTAGCATTTAACTTCATGTAAGGAGGGACTTGCATTGAAAGAGTGACCCGAACCATATCTAGAGACCAGAATTTACTCATTTTCAGGCCATCAAAGATGTAAATGAATTTGTTTCGTCATCAGATTTGGTGAAATGTAGCATTACATCACTTTCTCACCAATGGATCGTCTGCAGTGAATG
>NW_015604161.1:0-503 GCF_001515605.1 Sinocyclocheilus anshuiensis | reverse complement strand
GGGGCATAGCCATCATTTCAGAAGTGAGGGGGACAGAAATGTCAACTGTATTTTATTTATTAATTTATTAAAAAAAAAATTTGGGGGTATAATTGACAGGTTTTATTTTTTTCTTATCTCTTATTTTTAATTGGCTAGGAAATCAAATAGCCTACACTGCTGGACAATAACGAATAATTTGTACGATAATTTTTTTTTCTATATTTTCCTAATGACAATTTTATGATTGGTTTATGTACTAACACTTTTTTCAACTTTTATCGCAGAATAATGCGGAAAATATATTTTATAGGTTCTATACTGTAATAAATGATAGGCAAAGTTAGCACTGCATAATTAATATATTTTATTTTTTACCTGGAGATGCAAAACACTTGTGAACCATATGTTGTCGCAATCGTGTATTCATCATCTTCAAGTTTCATAAGTCAAAACGTTTCTGCTTTTTATTCAGCTTCGCTACAGCAATAGCTGGATGCCTTTGTCCATATTAGGGATTTCCT
>NW_015604160.1:0-503 GCF_001515605.1 Sinocyclocheilus anshuiensis | reverse complement strand
TTTTTTTTTTTTTTTTTTTTTTTTCTTCTTCTTATGCAACGAAATCGAAAGTAGAAAGTTGCCGGGTGGCATAGAAGATCCTGAAGGAGGTGAGCAAATATGAGTAGATTTTAAAAATAAAACGTTGTTTTAGTGGGTGTATATATAAATGTAATCTTCGTATTCAATCTTAGAATGGAGAGAGGTGTGTCTTTCTGTGGCTGGAAAGCTGTTAAAGACCGCAGTAAATCTCTGTCCGAGAACCAGGAACCGAAGTCAGGCCGTGTATATACAATGTTCCACGGCACACATTTGACATACGCCAAAACCATCATTGATAAAGGACTTGAACCCTCTAAAGATGGAATGCTGGGGCCCGGGGTTTATGTCAGTCGTAACATTGAGAAAGCCAAATGTTACCCGCTTAATACTGACAAGAAGGACAAAGTCGTTTTCAAACTGAGGGTGCGTGTGGGGAAAGTGAAGCAAATAGACGGTGACAATCATCCTCTCCAGAAATCGTG
>NW_015604159.1:0-503 GCF_001515605.1 Sinocyclocheilus anshuiensis | reverse complement strand
TATATATATACTATATATATAGACAGATAGACAGATAGATAGATATTAATCTTTAAAATAATGATTAAGATTTGTATACACACATGTATTGAAGTAAGGAAAACTTGGGATTACGATTTACTTGATGGCATAACGTTACATTTTTATTAAATCTATTAATATTTATTTATTATTAAGTCATTAAATTGAAACTTTTCTTGAAAATGGTATGAAGGTTTTTTAAAACCATATGCAACCAGCATGGGATACAATGAGAACATTGCTAAGAACTTGGAACATATGATTTAAACTAGATTTTCTGAACCTTGGGTAATTTTGTATGTCATTGACCCAAGTATTCAACACAACTTGTCTGGTTGTTAGGGTGTATCATTGACTCGTCCTCTCGCTAAGTTCTTGTACACTCGCTAAGTTTTTGTGACTGGCCGACTAGAACCGTGAGACCAACTGCAGCGTTGGCATTAAAAAGTTGTTCATCCCACCCCAGAATTCCATTAAACTTT
>NW_015604158.1:0-503 GCF_001515605.1 Sinocyclocheilus anshuiensis | reverse complement strand
CGAGGAGAAGCTCGCATCCAGAGACGCATCAGCATCAAAAAAGCCCTGGATGCCAAGGTCAAACTTTCAAAAACTTGCCATGGAATTCAATTATGTTGTTGACAGGCCAGTTTTTTTTTTAATGGCTGCTGAATTATGATTGTGTGGTGGCTTTATTATTCCTTGCTTTCGATGATGAGCAGCCTCAATATTAGGCAATGAAGTCACAGCCTTATCACATGAAGCAAGAAACTTTAAGAGAAATTTTCATTTTTGATGCAGTAGTAATTAGTAAATATTACTTGTTTGATGATGTGTGTTTTGTGTATTTGTAGATAGCGCGGTACAAGGCTCCGTTCCACCAGCTTCGTATCCAGTATGGCACAAACAAAGGAAAGAACTATACAGAGGTGGGTGCATGTGAGAGAGATGTGTGTAGTGTGTTTACTAAAAACTTCAAATATGGAAACTTTTCTATATGTGTGTGCCTGCAGGAGGAAGACAGGTTTCTGATTTGCATGTTG
>NW_015604157.1:0-503 GCF_001515605.1 Sinocyclocheilus anshuiensis | reverse complement strand
GTTCAGATCGCTGGTCTGTGTCACGACTTGGGTGAGGAGCACTAAAGCTTATGGAGAGTCAAAATAACTGAGCAGCTTTATTAAAAACAAACAAACTAAAACTTTTAGTTACTTTTACTCTACTTTTAAAAGGTTTTTATTTGGTTACCAATACTGGAAACTCATGTTAATGATTTTAAACATTTTTCAAACGTACTATTCATTTCTTTGTGTAGTTTTTCTGCAGAAAAAAAGAAAAATATATATAAAAAAAAAAGAAAAATGAAATTTAACTGATTTTTGTCTTTACTATTTTCACTTCTAGAAAATATTGTTTGTGTTTTTCATGCGTCTAAGCTCCCCCGGAATCATGATTCTGTATAAATGTAATTTTTATTTTTACTTTTAGGTCATGGCCCACTTTCTCATGTTTTTGATGGTCTGTTTATCCCTGAAGCCATAAAAGAAAAACAACTGAAAGGTGTGTGTGTGTGTGTGTCTGTGTGTGTGAAATGAAATCTAAT
>NW_015604156.1:0-501 GCF_001515605.1 Sinocyclocheilus anshuiensis | reverse complement strand
AGGCTATTTTATTCACTTAAACATCGGATGAAGTGATTAATTTCTATTTAATACAGATGATGCCAATGTATGTTTCGATGAATCCGCTATGTTAGCAATAATAACGGTACTGCTTGACTGATGGTAATGTCTACAACGGACACGACCGCTGTCGCCGCGCGACCACAACAGCTTGAAGCCCCGCTTCACTAATAGTAGTACTTGTCCTTACAAGTACAATTTAAGCTGTATTATTTGTGTCCCCTTCAACAATTGCTCTTTTGAAATTGTATGTTTATTGTCCCCCCCCAATTGTTAGAGGAAATTTACGCCCCTGGTTATAGCAAATGGTTTCAGCCGTTCTCATGCTTTAAAAGCGGAGTGGACGAAAGAGGGCGGAGTGTGTTTGTCATCCAAGTGTGAAGTACTGACTCCCTGCCTCCGAAAAATAGGATCTCTCTCTCTCTCTCTCTCTCTCTCTCATTCGATCACGTCTGTTGTGGTCCAGCATCATATTGGGAG
>NW_015604155.1:0-503 GCF_001515605.1 Sinocyclocheilus anshuiensis | reverse complement strand
TTCGGCCGAAAATTTTCGGTGGCCGAATATTCGGTGCATCCCTAGAAAAAACCCATGCAAACCTCACACAGTAGGGATTCGAACCAGGGACCTTCTTGCTGTGATGTTACAATTCTTCCCACTAAGCTACCATGCAGTCATTCACCACCTTCTTTCAAAGTGATTTACTGCACACTTGTAGGCATAGTCTCCCTTAAGTGCTGAGGTACTAAAAGCTTGTGTCCTGCTCTTTGGAGAATAACCTTCTAGAACCTTCTACACTCTGGTCCTGAGCTTCTTGGTGGATTGTACCACTGTCCTTGCTCCAATCCCTGAGACAAATGTCTGTCAGAATCTACTTTCATTATCCAGCTGTCAGTAGATATCTGTCACCTTAGCAATGTAATTCTGTTACTGTTACTGCAGGTTCCTACAATGATCAGGAATAAAACCAGGATCACTTGGAGAGGTTGTATGTCTGCAATTTCTGCAGCTCATTCATTACATATTACATTCAGAGCACT
>NW_015604154.1:0-503 GCF_001515605.1 Sinocyclocheilus anshuiensis | reverse complement strand
GCATGGCTGGACTGCCACTGACCTCCCCGCGCCGGGAAATGCTTCACTGGGCTGACACAGCCCGCTCACCCTATGGGTCGGGGGGGTTGTTCTGGGTGCGGATGAGAAGCACACTGCCCTTCAGCTCTTTCTTACTTACAATATAACTTACTTCCATAACTATTGAAGCACTGGCAACAAAACAAAACAGTGTAGTTTTGAAAGCTTTTATAATTTGGTTTGGTGAAAGGAAGTTGTTTGCCAGTGTTTGCCAGCTGTATACACGAAAAAAGTTGATTAGATCCCATCACGTGGATGTAACTGAACTCTATGGCAAATTTGTGGCAAGAAGACGTGTGCACATAAAGTATTTATCATTTCCAATAGATTTAAGTAGGCACATTAAACCCTGCCACACCAACCCACAGGCCCCCACCCCCAGCTTGTGCCAAGTCTGCCCAGCGTCCTGCCTCCACACTTATGCTCAGCGTGTTTGCGGCGCACACACACGCACACACACACAC
>NW_015604153.1:0-503 GCF_001515605.1 Sinocyclocheilus anshuiensis | reverse complement strand
AGGTCTTCTAATTGTTTATCTGCATAACAGCACCATAGTGAAGGGGCCGTGTTCCCAAGCCTGTGTTTACTCGCATCAGTAAATGTGTTCCTGTGTGGCGATACTGTGTCCGCAGAACAGCTTGTGCCATGGCAGCAACGTGATGGATGCCGTGGCCTACGTAGGTGTTGCTTTTGGAATTTTGCCGTCATTCCTTCCTCTGCCTTCAGTTTATTATGATTTTATGACGTGTTGTAATGGAATCATAAAGCTTTTAGCCATTAGCTGTTTTAGCACACCTTTTAGATGTGTTTCCGTCCCATAGGAACATGAAGAGACTTTATTCCTAGTACGTATATTGCTGAAGGGCATCTAATCGTCATGTAATTTCCAACCCAAAAATTATATTATGCTGGCTGTTTTGTGACCCTTGCAAAGTAAAGGTTTCAGCTTTATCCGAGACAGATGAATATGGCAAAATTGTATTGCATTGATTGTTGTACGTATTGCGGCAGTTTGTAAAT
>NW_015604152.1:0-503 GCF_001515605.1 Sinocyclocheilus anshuiensis | reverse complement strand
TGTGTGTGTGTGTGTGTGTGTCTGTCTGTCTGTCTGTCTGTGTGTTAATGACTGCAGCAGTAATGACTGTGTGTTTGTGTGCAGATGTGAACGAGTGTGCGTTCAGGCCGTGTAAGTACAGGTGTATGAACACACCGGGCAGTTATAAATGCTACTGTCTCAACGGCTACATGATGATGGCTGACGGCACGTGTCGCAGTGAGTATTTCCAGTTACTTCCAGTATCCTAAAATTTGTGTCCTATTTTACACACTCAACATGCATTTATCACATTTATATACGTGGTATACAGTATATCGTCTGCGATAATATGCTAAGTATTTTTTTAAGAACGTGCGATCTGACATTATCGAGCATACCACAAAAACACAGAGGGAGAGAGAGTGCAGAGAGGTAAAAAAGCCTCTGTATGTCTTTTATATTTATATAATTTAATCTATATCACGTGAAGAGTGCCATTTTTTTTCTCCAGATATCAGCATGATAACAAATGTAATATTGAT
>NW_015604151.1:0-503 GCF_001515605.1 Sinocyclocheilus anshuiensis | reverse complement strand
TTGAAACTCTGGATTCTGATAGAGGGCACTGAGACTAAGACAGGACTGCAAGCTCTAGCTGTCTAACCTTTTCCAGAGCTGAGATAAGGAGATCCCACTTGCAATTTATTCCATTGTCTGAAATAGCGGGTTCGTGGACAGTGGAATTTTGGGATGAAACTTGGTGCTACGGAATCAGGGGGACCTGCTGAGCACAGTAAAATAATTTTTATCATGATTGGACCTTGATTTAAATTGTCCACAGTATCACTATCTGTAGTCCATTGAACACATTGCACATGGACGTGTCCTTTTCTCATTTATTTAACGGTCCCCAGATAGTACCTCCATGGACACAGCCATTTACTACACACATCCCACTCAATATATGGCAAGTGGGATCTGTGTCCATTTCCCATTTATTGAATGGGTTTGGTTTAATAGGTTGGTAGACAATCGTCCCTCTAACCTATTATAATGATCCCATTCAATAAATTGCAAATGGACACACATCCCACTCCCCA
>NW_015604150.1:0-503 GCF_001515605.1 Sinocyclocheilus anshuiensis | reverse complement strand
GAACAAATGTCTGTCATTAAAGGGATATTTCACCCGAAATTCAACCACAATGAATATTTTGTCATTTACTCACTCTCATGTCGTTCCAAACCCATAGTATGTTATTCTATTCTGGGGAAAGCAAGAAAGAAATTTCCTTCTTTTCCATATAAAAACAGTCTGTTAATCTCCACAAGATGACAAAAAAAGCACTGTCAAAGTAATCCGTTTAGAGACTGAATTAAATATGAGCAAAATTGAGAAGATTATTAGTGAATGACTTTTTTTAAAGGCTTCATATGGCTTCAGAAGACTTGTATTATAGTCCATAGGAGTTGTATGGACTTATTTTGTGTGTATATGTGTGTGACAGCCAAAGTTTTCAAATATTCTCCTTTTGTTTTCCATGGAAAATACTAGTGTATGAGTTTTGAATGACATGAGGTGAGAAAGCTGGTAACAGTTGATACAATTTTGGTATCCTTCTTAAAGGGGTCATATGATGCTGCTAAAAAGAACATTAT
>NW_015604149.1:0-502 GCF_001515605.1 Sinocyclocheilus anshuiensis | reverse complement strand
ACGCAGCCTAATTTTCATTTTTGGGTGAACTAACCCTTTAACCTGAACTAAAAGACCTGAGCTAACATGAATTAACAATGAACAGTTGTACTTTTATTAATTAACATTAAAAATATTAATAAATACTGTAACAAATGGCTGGCATAAATAAAATTAAATAAAATTAAAATTAAATAAAATTAAATGAAATTAAATTCTATGAAACTACAGTATTCCGATGATTATTAAAGATTAAACTGTCTTTTACGCTTTGCTTATGTTTTGTTTCTGGTTGTAAACATTCATTGTGTGATTGTGGAATCTCAAATCATTTTCATAGGTTGTGAGAACAATAACAAATAATATTTTGCTCACTCAGTATCTGTTGTACTCGAAATCTTTGATATTTTATTGCAAAAATATTTATGTCTGCTTATCTCACCCCTTTAATGTACACTTTCATTGCAGGGTTATTATAGATAAGTAAAACTTAAAAAATATATATATATATATATATATATAT
>NW_015604148.1:0-503 GCF_001515605.1 Sinocyclocheilus anshuiensis | reverse complement strand
TGAGGGATTACTGTACGCTGCATCCTGTTCTGTACATTCATCAATTCACGCAGGGGAAAGCAAAGAAATGACAGACAAATATATTATGATGTCAAACATCAAAGATTCTCTGCATAATTCCACCGGAATTCTGCTTAAGTACGGGATGAATTATTACAGCCTGAATTACATGATTCCTCAGCATGTTACCCACAAGAGATGAAAATATATATATTTCTGTCTCTTTCCATGAATAGGCTAAAAAAAATAGGTCCTGAATCATTCAAAAGTATTGAAAGGAGAAAGGAGTTGCTTAGCTCTCAGAAAATATTGACTTATTGACTGTTTGTAATATTCTAACTTTAACATGAAATAAACACTAACATGGAATTAATCTATCAAAATAAAATACAATAAAATAAAATAAGTCAGAATCAGTAACAGCTGTCACTAAGCAGTGGTTAGCTAGTTATTCAGTATATGTTATGAGAACTACATGTTTGGTGTGCATCCCTGTTCTGGAT
>NW_015604147.1:0-501 GCF_001515605.1 Sinocyclocheilus anshuiensis | reverse complement strand
GTACCAAAAGGAACCATAAGTGATGCATTTTTATGCTTCTTTTGAGAAAATCAGAGAAAGAACTTCATACTATAGGTAACCTATCATAAAAAATGCATTCATGAATACAGTCAAAAGAATACATCCCAATCCATTGGGTAGACATGTCTGCTCAACCCACAATGTCTTGCTCAAGTTCAACCTTGAACAGATACCGGGCTCTCGAGTAATTATTGAGAATTTCATGTTTATCAATCATTATTAATTTATCATTAGTTAATATTAGTCAACTGCACATATTTGTTATTGTTTTTCAAACTTTGAGGGGATGTGGGAAGGGGACACAGGGTTGTGGGTAATGTATATCAAAGTGGACCATCAGGGAAACTTTGAGTCTGTGTGTGTGCATGTGTGTGAAGTGAGCAATTAGGAATTTAAGAATCAAGACTGTGAGGGTGCTTGTGTTGTTGTGAGTGTTTATGTGTGTGTGTGTGTGTGTGTGTGTTTGTGTGTGTGTGTGTG
>NW_015604146.1:0-503 GCF_001515605.1 Sinocyclocheilus anshuiensis | reverse complement strand
GCCTACTGACTTTTCTTGTGTTGTTGAACATAAACAAACCTTGTTTTGAACCTTAGTATCTCTGTATGTAAATGTAAAATGGCTTGTATAATCCTTTTTTCTTTTTTTTTCTTTTTTTTATGCATCTCTTGTATTTTTGTAACTCAGTTTTTGCCATTAGGTATTTCTAACTGGCTCAACCCTATTTTATTCATTTATCATATCCTCATTGTCTCTTAGTAATTGGCCACTGAATAAATCAACAGGCAATAATACCATAAAAGCAATTCTAACTGTACATGGAAGCCAATGTTAGAACCTGAGTGTGATGTTCTGGTTCTGGTCATAATCCTGGAAGCATTGTGCTCTGTATGAGCTGCAGCTATCTAATGGTCTTTTTGGGAAGGCAGGTGATTGTAAGTGAGGTGATTATAGTCCATTTTGCTAGTTATAAAAGCATGAAACAATTTTATCAAGTTGTAGTGGGATCTAAAAATCATCTATGTCTTGCTATATCTTGATAT
>NW_015604145.1:0-503 GCF_001515605.1 Sinocyclocheilus anshuiensis | reverse complement strand
TGAGACATAATGCCCGTTTCAGATCTCTGGAGAAGACAGGATGTTCTCACCAGACATCTAAGACAGCAGAAAGTCAAAATGAAGGTGGACCGGCTTGATGAGGTAACAAACAGAAAATGACTAGATTCAAAAGTCACACAATGTTTATCTGGTGCAGACACAGCAGAAAAATGCGACAGAAATGCTGCACAGCAACTCCCTTGGTAAACAGCTCTCTTCACCCCAACATTACTAGAGTCTGCATGTTTGGCAACTCAGCATAAGCTTGCCTGGAGTATTCAAAAGAAGCTGAAAAGTGACCGACAAACACACCCACCCACCTGCCCTCTCCACCCCGCCACTACCTGACCTCTATAGCAGAATCGTCCGAGATGAGAGAGAGAATGCAGGCAGGCTCCTCACAGCAGCTCAGCATGAGGAAAGGTAGCTTGAGAAGCAGAGAGATACGTCTCAATCCATCCTCTTCCTCCCCGCACAGGACTGAGCCAGCGAGAGGGAAAGCA
>NW_015604144.1:0-503 GCF_001515605.1 Sinocyclocheilus anshuiensis | reverse complement strand
ATTGTGCAGCCCAAACCGTAAGGCCTAGAGAGCTGAAACTTGGTCGGATCGTAGTAGTATTGCTCGCTACTCAGATCCAAAGGCTCTCCCCAATCAGCCTAAAGGGGGCGCTACAGTGCAAAAAACTAAATTTTCAGAAATTTTTGGCCCTAGCTCGTACATCGTTTGTCGTAGACACTTTTGGAATCCTTGGGTCAACACGAACAAAAGGAGTCGCTTTACGACGTACGGTTTTTCCGCAAAATTAAGTTATGTCTGAAACCTGCTTTTGCGATCTAGTCCTAGGTTTTTTTGACTTTCCGTCGCATAGCAACGCCAAAACGTTCGATGCTAATTTTAGCTACAACTCTTGAATGGAATGAGATATCTTCACCAAACTATGTGTATGAGCTCAATCTTTGGTCAAATAAAATAAATTGCGCAACTCTGCCACTTGGTGTATAAGATGATAAAAACGTCTATAACTACGCAACCGTTGGTCCGATCGACTTGAAAATTGGTAT
>NW_015604143.1:0-503 GCF_001515605.1 Sinocyclocheilus anshuiensis | reverse complement strand
TGTGTGTGTGTGTGTGTGTGTGTTTGTGTGATGAGCCGGACACTGGGAAGAGATCCAGTCCTACTAATGAGACCAATCAAATCCCAGTGCCATTCACTGCTCTGGCTGTCATTCCTTTGAACTTCCTGCATGTTGATCAAGCAACAAGTTCCTCTTGGCTGAAATGCATGTACCTAGAGATCAGACCTTCAGATTTATTTGAACCCACTGCATGATGGGAATGATGACATTTATCATAGTAACCTTTGGGGCACCTCTACTTTATAAGATTACAGTGAGAACAGAGGATTCTGGGTAATTTCCTCAGTCTTGGGAGATCAGTGACAGTGCCAGAGCCTGAGATCAAACTATGTGTATTAATCTGAGAGATATTAAAGACTGACAGCAGGACGTCTGAGGACATCTGAAGCTCACGTACAGCAGACACACTTTAAGGTGCCGCATATACAATATTTTCCACGGTGAGTGATTGATTTTGAAGTGGATGGGACAGTTTTTTTTTT
>NW_015604142.1:0-503 GCF_001515605.1 Sinocyclocheilus anshuiensis | reverse complement strand
CACAGGTCCTGGGCTTCTCCCACAGCAGAGGCTGAGAGGTGGGGACGCACCATTGGCCTGGGCGACCGCTCCACCCCTTTACCCTCTGTCAACCCTTTTATAATTCAAACTCTAATGCTTTTAAAAAGTGTTTGACAGATGGATCAGATTCCTTTGCTAACTGAGGATACATGTAGCAGATCAATGAGGGTAAATGATGAGGGCAATGTGAGATATGCTGCCTGTTCTTTTCATTTGTATGCAGCCATGCAACGTGTTTTTTTTTTCTGTAACATTTAATGAGATGAATGTCTTTTGGACAGTTGCTACTCTTTGATACACTTTTACAGTGGATACATATAAACCTATAGAAAATCAATGTTTTACAGACAGATATATACTACCATCTCCGCAGAAAAATGTATCTACATATATAATTTAATTAAAAATAAATGAAATAATAATAACATATAACAATTTATAATATAAAAGGTGTGTGTGTGTGTATGTATATATATATGTAT
>NW_015604141.1:0-503 GCF_001515605.1 Sinocyclocheilus anshuiensis | reverse complement strand
GGAAAAAAAAAAAAAAGAGGTGAAATGGTTTGTGTGACAAGAAACTAATAAACTATTTAAAAACAGCCTATAAGATTATGACGACTCACCTCAATCTCACCTGATTAGTCCTTTCAGATTTACATTCTTGGTTAGTTTTACGTACTTCTATATTTCTGTCATTACAATATTTGCAATCTGTGCCCGTACAGTCGTGTGTGGCAAAGTAGTGGTCATTCAGTTCAAAAACCTCTCATCTGAGCTGACACACCATCCTTTATTAGCATACATGTGTGTAGGTGTGTATGTGTATGTGTGTGAGATAGAGGGAGTGGTGGCTAGAGATTTCCACATGACCTGAATCTGAATGAGAAACACATGTTAATGTGTGGGTGGGAGTGTGAGGAGAATATGTGAGGGTATCCATGTCTAAGTGTGTGAGAACACCCCACTCTACCATCTGCAGGAATAGTTAATAACGTGTGTGTGTGCGTGCGTGCGTGCGTGCGTGTGTGTGTGTGTGT
>NW_015604140.1:0-503 GCF_001515605.1 Sinocyclocheilus anshuiensis | reverse complement strand
CTTCTCTCCTCTTGTGCTCTCTGGATGTGACTGGCTCTGCTCTGAAACACCAGCCTAAATATGGCCCTTATGTAAATGCCCTCTTGATATATGCTAATTGAGTCCTTTATAGATGACTGTTTGAAACATAACTCCTTGATCGTTTGATCCTCTTCTAATGTCTTCTTTGATGATCGGTTGCATCTGCATCCACGCTTTTAATCCATTGATGGATTATGATAAAAGTGCAGAAAGCAACATTGTGGAGATCACTGTACAAATCTTTGCAACGAGGAAAAGAAAAGTGCAGTTGGATGGAGAAGAGGGATGCGCACTGTGTACCGATCCGTTCCGATCCCCGGGGTTTACGCGCACTGACGCGCTCTGCCGAATCTCTAGTGTGAAGCAGGTGGAAGCCAAGGAGGGAAAAAAAGGAAAAGAAAGGGGGCGGTGCTCGATGGAGAACGAGAGAGAGAGAGGGAGAGAGGCAAGACTTCAAGGTGTGTAGTGCGTAGGCTATGCGT
>NW_015604139.1:0-503 GCF_001515605.1 Sinocyclocheilus anshuiensis | reverse complement strand
AGCCGTTTTCTCATTTTTGTACTTTCAATATTAAATCAAAAAACGTATGATCGAATGATACACGGATTAGTTTGGGCCATATGAAATCCATTAGATTTTTTTCCCAAATTCCATTTGATTTTTTTCCTCAAATTTCATTTATTGTTTTAATGGTCCATATACATGTTAATGATAAAAAAAATATGTCTAACTGAATCTGTAGAATTGTTTTAACCTTTATGAATGAACTTTATTATCAAATTCCGCATTATACAATAAATTCCATTTTTACGACTGGATTCCATGATTGCATTGCAGAAATCATGTGGCCCTATATAGTTGATTTCCTGTGATACAACTCACCTGTCCTATTTCTTGCAGCTGTTATCATAGCGACCGCCACCATAGCTGGTCTTGTGAATACATGTGCTGCTTGATTCCTGTAGGAGGCGCACATGAGCACAGCAGCAGCACGTCTAAACACGCCCTCCTCTTGAGTGACAGGCCCTGGCCCCTCCTCCTCC
>NW_015604138.1:0-503 GCF_001515605.1 Sinocyclocheilus anshuiensis | reverse complement strand
ATAATTTATTTATATACTTATTTCACTCATTAATTTACAGTTGAAGTGTTTTCATTTCAAATTTTTCATCTAATACTGATATGTTAATTTATTTCAGTCTTTTCCCAATTAAAAGTCATTTTTATTACTCTTAGTTACAACAATAATATGACATACTTATTGCATACTGAATGCTTCTTTGCGTGCTATTTTTTAGTAAGCATAGTGTGTTAGTATTCTAACATAGCATATTCTACACTTGTGTATCTGTTTTAAAATGTTGTTTAGTATGAATGAAGCTGTAATGATGTTTACGCTCGAGCAGCCGTATGTCCTCAGGGCTCCTGACGCATCAATGACGTCACACTTTGATTAGTCTGTGGGTCCGATCGGCAAAATCTCACTAATAAATCTGATTACGATCCAGCAATGACCTTTATGGCAGTGAGTCAGTCTGAGCACATGTGTTCATCTGAAGCTGTTTGCTGCTAGAAATGATTCAGAGAGTCAGTGTTTGTGTCAGT
>NW_015604137.1:0-503 GCF_001515605.1 Sinocyclocheilus anshuiensis | reverse complement strand
TGCCTATCTGTCATAAAGCTGGTGATCCATTGACAGATAGAGCTATGAACAAAGAGCTGGGTTAGTTAGATCTGGAGGAGTGCTGGGATGATTGTATTGAAAGCCGAACAAAGTCCACAAACAGGATCCTCCTCACATAAGTCCCTGGTTTGTTGGATGTAGTGCAGCTCCAGTGATCTGTCGAAGATCTGTGTGAAGATGTGGACCACTTGGTCAGCAGAGGTTTTCAGACATGCTGGTGAAACACCATCTGGGCTTGGTGCTTTTCTTCTCTTCTGTTTCCTGAAGAACTGATGCACATCATCCTCACTGATCCGAAGTGCAGGAGGGGGGAGAGGGGTGTTGCTGGAGGTGTTAATGGTTTTGTAGAGAGATGGTCAGAGTGGGTGTGGGATGTGAGACCAGGAGTTTCAAATCTGCAGTAAAACTCATTCAGTTTTTCAGCAAGTTGTTGATTTGCCTCAGTGCTGGGGGATGGTGTCTTGTAGTTTGTGATGTCTTTC
>NW_015604136.1:0-503 GCF_001515605.1 Sinocyclocheilus anshuiensis | reverse complement strand
AGCGTTTAAAAATATGTTTATATACTTTTTATTAATTTGTAATTTAGTTTTAGTGATTCAATACATAAAGTTAAACCAAACAGAAATGTGAAATGTCTGAAAGCTGGCTGAAATAAAATAGGTTTACGTTTTTTTTTCTATTTCAAGTTATAAGAATATATAAGTATATTCAGTTAAAGTTTGTTATTTCAAGTAACACTTTTAGGTTGAGTTATTTTAGTATATCAAATTAAAACTGAATGGAAATGAAAAACATTGCCTTGACAACTATAGCTGAAATAAAATACTTTTATTTATATTTTATTTCAAGGTTTTAGTGAACTATAATAACCCTGATCAAAAATGAATATTTACTTTACGTAATTAACTGGAATAGGCAGGCTATATATGAACAAGACACAAACATAATATAATATTAATAATAATATTGTACTTCAAGTCATTTATACTGTTGTCTTTGCAGTTTGTATATTGTATTGTAAACGTACACAACCAGTCAATGT
>NW_015604135.1:0-503 GCF_001515605.1 Sinocyclocheilus anshuiensis | reverse complement strand
CCCAGGCTCAGTAGCTCAGGTTGTAAAACACTGTGTTTTAATCATGGAGACCTGGGTTCAAACCCCACTATTGCTTATGTTAAATTGTTGATGTTATATCCAACAAAGCGGCCCAAATGTTGAGAGTTGGTGTGAAAGCCACGATGGCACTAGTGGCTAAACACACGTTGGTTGCGGACAAGGTTACGGGGGAGTCGTGGGCTCAAATCCCTCACCAAAGAAAGATACTGAATAACTGAGCGAGGGAGCAAAGATGGTGAAACAAAAAGCCAGAGACAGACTGGCTAAGACACCTGGAGCGGTAAAACAGACTGGCTACTCAGCCATGAGAAACACGGACTAACAAAAGTACCTGGGGCGATACAACAGACTGACTAAGCAGTCATGAAAAACACGGACTAACTGGCAGACGTACCTGGGGCGGTAAGATGGCCAAGAGAAGAAGGCCGGTCTGGAGGTGGAGGTGGAGATGAGAGAGGCTGGGCTGAGAAAGAAGGAGGAGC
>NW_015604134.1:0-500 GCF_001515605.1 Sinocyclocheilus anshuiensis | reverse complement strand
CACACACACACACACACACTGAGACACACACTGACACACACACTGACACACACTCACTCATTCACACATGCACTGATACACACACACACACACACACACACACACACACAGTAGGCCTATGTGTAACTTGTCTATATTAGCGCATTTACAGCGACATCTAGTGGCAAGCTGAGAGTAGACCCTCCATTTATTACGAAATGTATTAAAAACGAATGTTTTTAAAGAATGAGTGAAAAAGGTAAAGAAATATATTATTAGTGAAGTAAAAAGCCTGATATTCTGATATAAATATAGGGAGACTGGAACAATAGTGAGGTGTACTGCCAAAGTGAAACCTTTCAGCATTTAAGTCGTTTTGAACTAAGTGTTTAAAACTTACAATTACCGAATATCAACTCATATCAAACAACTACGGAGCCATTCATCAAAAATGTTCTAAATAATTAAAGGACGTTATTTAGCGCTATGATCACGCGCCAGCAGGGGGCAATATTTCCTCT
>NW_015604133.1:0-503 GCF_001515605.1 Sinocyclocheilus anshuiensis | reverse complement strand
TTCAGTTATGCCTCCAATCCTAATGGAATTACGTTTAGCATATTTCTCTGCTTTATGATATCTCACAATTCACTCCTCTGATCAGTCCAATCAAAATGAAGGATAATTGAAGACATACATCAGTGCATGCAGAGCGAGGCACTTTCTCTTGCTGTGGTCTGGATGCTTTCGTTCAAAACAAACATTTATTTTGTCGTGCATCTTAAAGTCAACGTGAAATGCATTGGTGAAATAAAATATGAAACGTTCATTTGATATAATATTAAAAGAAAAGCTTTTTTGCTAAATAAAATGTGTTGAATAGCAACCCATATACAAATGTAATGTATGTACATTTCCATATATGAAACATAGTGTCATATGAAACCTATTAGAAATTGGAACAATTTCATATGTTAACATATATCTAGCCTATACAAATATGTATGTTTTTGTTTGCATAATATATTTTTGGACATGTTGACATTATATAAGCAAATAAAAAATATAGACATGCATTTATT
>NW_015604132.1:0-503 GCF_001515605.1 Sinocyclocheilus anshuiensis | reverse complement strand
AATTTGTGTAGCTTCCTGAAAATCTGGCTCCTGAGTACAAATCCTGGAGAATCTTAATAATTGGGATCGCACAATTCCTCTAAAAGTGTGGTGGGGGTGATAGCTCCTGTAGTGTAGTAAGGCGTGGGTGTCCGTCTCTTTGAAAAATACCTTCAGGTCTAGTTGGTGTGTGGTAGGAAAGTTTGGTCCTTTATATATGGTAGTGTCAAGGAAGTCAATGGCTTGGTTGTTGGTGACTGACTTAACTTTAATAGATCTATGATGGGTATTTAGGGTTAGTAGGAATGTTTCAAATTCCTGATGGCCATATTGCCATACCCCCCATATATCGTCTAAATATCTGTAATAACAATGTGGTAACCTTGTACATTTGGGGAAGACAGTCTCCTCCCATTGAGCCATATAGATGTTTGCATACGAGGGAGCAAACTTCTTTCCCATTGCTGTGCCTTTGGTTTGTAGGTAGTATTCTCCATGGAACTCGAAGTCATTACGAGTGAGGC
>NW_015604131.1:0-503 GCF_001515605.1 Sinocyclocheilus anshuiensis | reverse complement strand
GTGAGAGAGTGTGTGAGAGAGTGTGTGAGAGTGTGTGTGAGAGTGAGAATTTTTTTTAATAATTTTTATTTTATTTATTTTCTAGAATCTTGTTTTTTATTGAAAATACTGGCATTTTTTAAGTTTATTTTTTTGTTTAATATTTTATTGTATTGTGTTTATTCTGTGTTATTTACATTTACTATTGTTAGTAGTAGTATTATTGTTATTATTTTCGTCAAAAGGCCTAATTATGCAGCTCTACAAAAATCACAGATATTTAAAAAAGATTATTTAAATTGTCATCCCAATTTTTATCAAAAATACTAATTAAAAAAAGAAAAGGGGGAAAAAAAATCTCCAGATTGTGCAGCCCTGCTTGCTTTGATATGTAATGCACTGCAGGGACACTCAGAGATATTTGGGTGTGTTTTTATGGTCCAAGCGCTCTGAAGTAGTCGCTCTGCGTCTGCTGTACGTTCATCAGAATCAGAATCAGAAGAGCTTTATTACCAAGTATGTTT
>NW_015604130.1:0-503 GCF_001515605.1 Sinocyclocheilus anshuiensis | reverse complement strand
AAAAAAAAACACACACATTTAGAAGTGTGTGTATTGCAATGCAATTATGTCAATCAACCAAATTCAGCCAATGCAATGTAAATATATGTCCAAAAAAACCAACAACCTTACCTTGATGTGCTGAACTGTTTTCTCAAATTCTCCTTTAAGATGTTTACTGTGTTTAAGTTTCTCTTGTAAGGACTTCAGCGTTGTTTTGAGCTCCTCCTAGAATTCAAAGTGAAATTCTATAAGAAACCAGATATTTCTGTAATATGTTAATGTATGCAATACATAGTAGGATCAAAATTATACTGAGTAATGTTTATATGTTTATGTCAAGTTTTTATTTTCAGATATAAAGCAAGATAAATTAGGCCTACCTTATACAATGGAAAAGCTTCACTGATGGGTCTGAATGTGTGATTGTCGTGTTCCTGTGAATCTCTGCACACTAAACACACAGGCTGTTTGTCCTTCAGACAGAAGAGTTTGAGTTTCTCACTGTGTAAACTGCAGATCTC
>NW_015604129.1:0-503 GCF_001515605.1 Sinocyclocheilus anshuiensis | reverse complement strand
CATTTCATTCTCCATTGTAAGTTCATACTCAAAGTCATTTTTTTTCCTTAGTCCATATAGTTTACATTTTCCAGTGTTGTCCTCAATAGCTTTGATTATCATCATAACAGTTAGCTTTTCCGGATTTTCCACAGTCATTGTCAGTGTTGTTTCTTTCTTGTATTCTCTTTGATATCTCATTTTGTCTTTTAATCTATTTATCATTTCTTTTCTCCGACTTTCCTCTTGTCTCTTTTCACCATTTGTATCAGCCTTTTCTTTACCTTGTGTAGTTGGTTGCTGTTCAGTCTGTCCTTTCTCCATTTCAGCTCCATTTCTCTTCCTTCTCGATACCACAGTTGCCCATGTTTTATTGTCATCCTTTCCATTGTCTTTCATAATCCTTCTTTTCAAAGTACTCTCCTTCAAAATCATTGTTCTTTTCCTCAAAATCCTTGTCCAGATCTGGTCCATTAGCTATTGTTTCCATCCTTGTTAATTAGTTTGGCAACCAAAAAACAAAA
>NW_015604128.1:0-503 GCF_001515605.1 Sinocyclocheilus anshuiensis | reverse complement strand
CCCTGTGAACTGTGAATGTGCACTTTACTCTGAAATAGGTTTTAGTAAAATCTGGGCTATGTGCATCAAGGACATGGTGCAGTTACGTAGCATAAAAGGAATTAAAGTAAATATTTTCAATTTACTATTGTATGTAAAAATACTGCACATTATCAAAGGCTGATTTCAAGCATTAAAATATTTAACAAGGCAAAATTGTTGGCATTTCTTGCTTTCCTCATGTGGATGATCAAATGTGACCTAATGAAATGTGCCCCTTGTAAACATAAATGTTCTTCAGTCATGAAATGAGACTTTGAAGGAGGTTTAATAACTCAGCAAAGCACTAGCTTCGTTTTCAACCAAAACTCTGCCTTAAGCTAGTTCAAGCGGTATAGCCTGGATGAACCCATTCCACCAAAAGTAAAGTGTTTCAAAAGTGTTTAGCATAATTGTTCTACATTGTTTATTAACCAGTTGAAACTGATAGATGCATCACTGTTCGTCATCAGTAATTCTGGTTT
>NW_015604127.1:0-502 GCF_001515605.1 Sinocyclocheilus anshuiensis | reverse complement strand
GCAATTACCTTTTTTATTTTTTATTCAGTGGCAAAAATAATTCTTTGTGTGTTTGCGCACACTTGCTGAATAAAAGCTCATTCTGATTCTGATTCTGAAATGGGCTTCCGTACTATGGAGACAAGAAATAAATAAAAGAAAACAGAAAAGAGAAACAAGAAAGAAAAGAGAAACAGGGTATCAGTGGCATCATTTCAAATCTTTAATTTGAGAGAACTTTTGTTGCTGGTAAAGATCGCCTCAACATCGTTAACCTTGTTCTTCCACTTGAGAGCAGTGTCTCCGTGGACCTGCGGTCTTTCTCACTCCTCTTATCCTGCAGCCCTGAAGCCATGTGTCGAGATCAGCTCTCTTTAAGCCAACCAACTCTCAAAAATGAGTAAGTATTGAAGAAGGGTCTCTAACTACATGCTGATGGCTCTGATTGCCTGAGCTTATCTCGCTATGTAGCTGTCACTCTCACTGTCTCTCTTGTATAAATTCTCTGCTTTTTCTGAGTCTC
>NW_015604126.1:0-502 GCF_001515605.1 Sinocyclocheilus anshuiensis | reverse complement strand
CTGTTTTAACAGATGTATCTCCACACAGAACTACAGTCCGCAGCTGGCAAACAAACAGGATGCAATCACATAGTGCTTGACGCGCTTTTAACGGTCGCTTATAAACTCCTCCTCCTGCTTTCTCTGCATCCGCCAACACACTTCCTTCTCTATCAGAAACGAGCGTCAAAAATGCCACTATTGTGATACATGAGCGTGCAGTTCAAAGTAGCGTGGATTTTATACGATAGCGACGTGTTCAAATCGCGAAAATGTGCCATATGCAGCGAGGTGGACCTGTTTTGAGTGGAACTAACTAACCGGCGGACTCATAGATTCTGCTAAAGTGTGATGCGTCAATCGAAGTACTGTACGTTATGGCCAGGAGAGGCGGCTTCTGATTGGTCCATTCGTAGCCGCAATGCGTCACTCGCTAAGATCCGAGTAGAGCTGCATTCCCGGCTAGACTCAGTCACTACACATCAGGGGCAGAAATGAACCAGGGCTCGTGGCAGGAATGCCA
>NW_015604125.1:0-502 GCF_001515605.1 Sinocyclocheilus anshuiensis | reverse complement strand
TATATATATATATGACGGTTTATGCACTAGCCTATTTCAAGAACAGATGTCAAATTCAAAAAGGCGAATAACTATGCATAATAGGTAGAAATTTGGCATAAACAACTTAACTAATCTTAAAACCAATTTTGTTATACCCTAAAGTTCATATAATTAACCCAAATTCAGCCAAAATTGAAAATTCATACAAAACTCAGGTTTTGAACAACATGGGTAATGATGCCCATATTAATTTTGGGTGAACTAACCCTTTAATGTTTAGCTGACAAATGTGCTACAGTTGAATCATGCAATAATGGAGTGGTCTAACTGCAAAAAAATATATAAAAAATATCTTACATCCATCTATGGAAAAACTGACGTTTTCAGTTAGTAAGGGCTTGTTCCAAAAGCTAACATCAGCTAATGTTGCAAGCAATGAATGTCAGTTAATGTTCTTTGACAGTGTTCACACACTATAGCAGGACTCTACATTCAGTTTTACTTGCCCTCAATTGTGCCA
>NW_015604124.1:0-498 GCF_001515605.1 Sinocyclocheilus anshuiensis | reverse complement strand
AAAAGACAATAAAGCGACATCAGAATATTAATTTATTGCTATTTTCCAGCAGGGCATAAATAATACAATTTCAAGTTTTTTTTGTTTTTTTTTAACATGACTAGATTTTATGACTTGAACATTGCTTTTAATGTTTGTAAATACATTATTTTTTGTATATTAACATTTGTATTGTGCATTTATTAATGTACATAATTTATGAATGTTTATTAATGTTAGAAATAATTGTTATTATTATATACAATTTGTAAACGTTATTATTTATTTATATTACTTAATAATTTCATATTAATATATGTATTTTTTTTAAACTCTCAATCACTCTCTCTCTATATATACACATAAACACACACGCACGCACATATCATATATAGATAGATAGATAGATAGATAGATAGATAGATAGATTTTCAGGTCTTTTTACTGTACAGTTTTGAACAAAATTAATGGCAAAATCACTCCAAGCATCCAAGTGCATTCTAACACTTTTACATCATG
>NW_015604123.1:0-502 GCF_001515605.1 Sinocyclocheilus anshuiensis | reverse complement strand
CAAACCAAAAACCATTGATTTTATATTTCAATATTCCAAACACTAACACGTCAATGAGAAGAAGAACTCGACACTCACCATTCCAGTGGTGCTCATGTGCTGGAGAATCTTAGGATCCTGAATAATGACCTGCTGCTGAGGAGCTGAGAAGAGACACACAAACAGTTTACTATTCAATATGTACTGGATCTCATTTCATTTCTAAGAACACGTGCATGTTCAGATCGGGCCTCACCCTGCTGCACTGGAGGCAGGAGGACTTGCTGTGGTTGCTTCTGCTGAGCTTGTTGGGCTTGCTGCTGTTGAGCTTGCAGAACCTGCTGCTCCTCCGTATGAAAACCCACCACGGCCTTGGACTGCATCAGCTTATTCTCCCACAGCTGCTCAGTAACAGAAGGGCAGCGAGATGCAGGTTTGAATAAACCACCTATCCATGCAGCATGTTAGCATTCATCATAACATCTTACCGTTTTCAGCTCCATCAGGACCTGTTCATCCACTC
>NW_015604122.1:0-502 GCF_001515605.1 Sinocyclocheilus anshuiensis | reverse complement strand
TAGTCTAGCCTTTTGATTCTTTCTGCTGATGAGAGGCTTGGTCACCGCAGAGTGCGTTTTCAGTCTGACTTCTCTTAAATGTGCTGAGACAGATCCAGACCCTGTTCAGCACTGAACTGCCGAGCAATTCCAGCTGCAGTGTTGAACCGATTGCCAATTGAGATTCTCTGCATTATCCTGTCTTCTCGTGCATTTGTCTTATGTGGATGACCAGCTTCTTGGGGGGACTTGAATGAATTAGTATCATTGTAAACCTGCAATTTTTGAGAAATTACAGATTTGGAATGGCCTGCTTCTCTTGCAAAAGCTGAAAGGTTCATCCCTTTGGCCTTCATCTGGACACCTCCTGTCGCAGGGTTTCAGTCACTTTAGAGCGGCCCACCATCTTGCAATCTCAGTGAAAATTAGAAGGAATGTTGCCAGTTAAATATGGCTTGTCATATAATTAAGGAAATAAGCACCAGGTGCCAGATTAACACCAACAACTTGGAGGTATCTGTAA
>NW_015604121.1:0-502 GCF_001515605.1 Sinocyclocheilus anshuiensis | reverse complement strand
AATAAACAAATTCCTGATGCCAGCCAGTTTACTACCTACAAAAAAATTATTGGAAGCTACTGTACAATGTGCTCATGTTCATTTCATACAAGCAGAAATTTTACAGTGGAGAGCATGTCAGCTGGATAGTTTCTTTGAAGACTTCCAGTCCCTGAAACATAGTAAATCCCTTGCTTCTAGCAGTAGACCGCTCAGTTTATGTTCAGAGTTTACTTTATGGGAATGGATTGCTTTTGATCCTTTTCCATTAAGAATGAATGCGGAGTAGAAAAAAAAGATGATTGGATCATTTGAATGTCAGTACACAAATTCCTGATGTTGACAGTTAGTGTTAAAGGGCCAGAAGCCCCACAAATGTCAAAATTACCAGTAGCTTGGGCTTCAGCTATTCAAGCCTGCATTTTACTGCATAGGACTGAATTGTTTCTAGCCTGTTTCTGTTAAGATTGGACAGAGAGTAGAAAAAAGACCATTTGCAAATGTCTAACAACCAGATTTGTCA
>NW_015604120.1:0-502 GCF_001515605.1 Sinocyclocheilus anshuiensis | reverse complement strand
GCAATACATTTTTCTCAGTTCTTAGTTTTTTGACAAATTGAAGGTTATAAGAACAGATTTTTTCTAACATTATAAATGTCTTTTACTGTCACTTTTGATCAATTTATTGCATCTATGCTGAACAGACGTTTTCATTTCTTTAAAAAAAATAGAAACAGAACTTACTAACCCCAGACTTTTGAACAGCAATGTAACTATTTTTGTCAGTATTAAATTAAATATGTGTTTAATTATACTCAGTATTTATATTTACTTTATTAATTTTGCCTCGTCCACTGTCTTCTGCTTAGGATACATGTCATGCTGCCTTAGCATTTGGTCCAAATTAAATTAAATTATACATTATCAAATATATTGGCATTTTAATCATCTGACTGTCTAGTTACGACACGATTTGCCCCTATGTACAGTCCTTCGCCCTCATTGGCTAGTGGGAAACCTGTTGCCCCTCCCGCTTACATTAGCAAGACAATGATGTAGATGAGCAGCAGGCAGATGAGGA
>NW_015604119.1:0-502 GCF_001515605.1 Sinocyclocheilus anshuiensis | reverse complement strand
TGTATCACGCAAAAGTGATGATTCTAGTCAACCAATCAACGTTCTACAGTGAGTTTAGCTCCACGCTTTTGGTACCCTTTGCTGTGCTAGGTACAGAAGGGTACCCCAACAGAAGGGTACCAAAAAAAGTGGCACGGTACAGTTCGCTATTTTGGTACCATTCACAACTCGGACATAATTGCATACCGTACTGTACTGTACTGAACCGTACCGCTCAGTGGAATGAGCCATTAGTTCCTAAAACTATGTGGTGCGAAAGGGGCTATAAGCACGGAATGAGTAACATAATGAGCAATACCTGCGCCAAAATTAAAGCCCTGACGTAACCAGGGGGGTATTCCAGAAAGCAGGTTATGTTGTGACATACCCACCGGGTATGTTTAAGGGTAAGTAAGTGGATAAACTCAACTTTCGGTGCCAAAATCTTACAGTATGTAAGTAGCCACAGCAACTGATCCTCTGAACATA
This sequence comes from Sinocyclocheilus anshuiensis, assembly GCF_001515605.1. Taxonomy (NCBI): domain Eukaryota; kingdom Metazoa; phylum Chordata; class Actinopteri; order Cypriniformes; family Cyprinidae; genus Sinocyclocheilus; species Sinocyclocheilus anshuiensis. The sequence continues at coordinate 34 of NW_015604119.1, read as the reverse complement.
ACCTGCTCCGGAGTAGGTTATGTTTCAGGGTTAG
>NW_015604118.1:0-502 GCF_001515605.1 Sinocyclocheilus anshuiensis | reverse complement strand
GGCGTTTGCAGGCACGTAGGCCAGCTGCAGGTCCTGGAAGCACAGAGGGAACGGCAGGTCGCTCAGAGCGAAGCTGTGGTAGTGCGTGGCATTGGGGTAGTTGATGAAGGACACCTTCTGTCGCAGGACGATCAGGATGGCTGAGAAGAGCAGCGGCAGAGCGATCTCCACCAGAGTGACCAGGATCTGACGCTTCTGCAGAGCAAGAGAAAGAAAGAGGACGTCCGTGAAATAGACCGATGGATGGATGGCTAGTTAGACAGCTAGATATGCATGTATGGCAGATGCTAAAATGGGACAATGGTTACTTACATAGGGGGCGATGGATTGTTAAATGGTTAAAGTAATAAAAGACAAAACAAATAAAATAAAATAAACCAAGAGAAAGCAGGAACTGATAAAATGTAAATGAGTACCTTGAATGCAGTGTAAGCCGCTTTGGATAAAAGCATCTGTCAAATGCATTACACTAAAATAAAATAAAATAAAATAAAATAAAATA
>NW_015604117.1:0-502 GCF_001515605.1 Sinocyclocheilus anshuiensis | reverse complement strand
GTGTCCAAACATTTGAATTACACTGCACATGCCTGTGGCGCCTTTAAATGTATGTGTTTGTGTGTGTGTTTGAATGTTTCAATGACCTGATGGTAGGAAGGTAAAGCTTTAATTATTATAAACTGAAAAATGTAGTTAGTTTACTTCTCAGAACTGTAAATTCGGTTTTAAGCAGTTTTTAAAGCATCTGTGTCCATATTACTCACTTTTTTCCCCATGCACTTTAATAATGAGGTCAGAAACATGGAGATGTTCTGTTGAGAGACACATCCTTCTGTTCTGATGTCCTAATGTGACTGATTTACGTCAAATGTCAAATGTACACACATGGTTGATGGTTGTTCATGAACTGATCACATCAGACTCGATGACTTGCACACCCCTGCCTTCCTTTCCCGCAAAAGCATTCGTTTTACTGCTGTCACAGCATCACATTTCACCCTCCTTCTCATTTCTATTTACTCATCACATGACCTGACTTCCTCTTCCAGGCTGTCCTCGA
>NW_015604116.1:0-502 GCF_001515605.1 Sinocyclocheilus anshuiensis | reverse complement strand
GCAATTCAGCAGGATGACGTCACTGAACTGCATTGATATACCAATTTCCCTTTTTTTATGTGATTTAAAGTTGATGAGTAAGGAAACCATTGTGGGACTAGAGTAAGGCCTAGTAGAATTTCACAAATCATTCTGTGTGGAAAAATCAACCGTGTTGTGCTTTGTTTCTATGCAGGGAGCAAATAAACCGTGTCAAAGACAGCGACAATGTCCCAATGGTGCTGGTGGGGAACAAAAGTGACCTGGCCTCTCGTACTGTAGAGACGCGTCAAGCCCAAGAGCTCGCCAGAAGTTACGGGGTCCCATTTGTCGAAACATCTGCCAAGACTCGACAGGTGTGTGGCACTGATTTTAAAGTAACACAAAACCGTTTCTTGCATTCCACTGCTCTGCTTTTCTATTGTTTTTCTGTGTAAACTTCTGCTAGACAGGAGCATTTGACCATTGTGCTTACATCTAGGGGTCGACCGATTATCGGCGTGGCCGATTATCGACGCCGATA
>NW_015604115.1:0-502 GCF_001515605.1 Sinocyclocheilus anshuiensis | reverse complement strand
TGGCTTTTTTTGGTATAACGCCTAAACAAAATTGCATATGAACCTAATTTTTTAAAATATCAACTTCAAATTTGGAACACAACTTATGCAGACATATGGCAATTATAGCAATTTTGTATTTTTAACTTTATTTTTTTATATTTATTTTATATAAAATAAAATAGTACAATACATTTTCTTTACAGTAAATGTAAACTTCTATAATTTTTTAATACTTTCAATTTATTAAATTATTTCACTTTTGTAATACTCTGCTAATTGTCTTCTTTAAAAAGAGACCAACCTTATGTCTGTATTCAAAAGCGTTCATAAATATATAATAATTTAAGTTTGTATAGTGCACTTTCTCGTGAATTTTCAAAAATGTGAATGACAGTTAAGGGGTTAAATTTCATTATTTTGCCCTGACATATTTTGAGTATGTTCAGGGAATGATGCTGATGACACCTACCGACTTTCATAACGACAAGGTATTCCAAAAAAATATAGCATTTTATGACAA
>NW_015604114.1:0-502 GCF_001515605.1 Sinocyclocheilus anshuiensis | reverse complement strand
TTCATTAGTTTCCACCTGTGTTAATCAATCATCTTATTAGTCTATCGTTTGGTTCAGTATAAATAGCCCTGCCTTTCCTAAGTTTTTTTGTTGTTGAAAGTGATTGTTTTCTACAGTTCTCCCAAGTGGATTTATTAAAAGACTTTGTTTGTTGTACATCTGCCTCCTACGAGCTCCTTTGCCTGGCAACCCCTGGCATTGATATGGTAAAAAAAACCAAAAAACATTTATTATTGAAATTAGAAGAGTAGTCTAGAAAGGCTCCAAATGAAACCCAAATTAAATGATTTACTCACCCTCATGTTGTTCCATGTTTTTCTTTAAGAAAACAGATGGATTTGAAACGACAATGATGGTGAAAAGTAGGTTTGTTATAATCTCTGACCTAGAAATATCACAGAAATAGTATATTTACGGCCTGGAAGTTGTGGACTTAACTACAAAAATGAATAATAAAATAAGTTATGTAAATTAATAAGTCTGAAAAGTCATGTAAATTCTA
>NW_015604113.1:0-502 GCF_001515605.1 Sinocyclocheilus anshuiensis | reverse complement strand
TCAACATAGAGCATAAAGAATTCAGATACAGGTTTTCACAAAAACGAAAAGAAATTGAGAATTTTAAGAAATTGAGTCTAAAGTCAAAAATTATTATACTAATTTAAACAATTATTATCAATGAATTATTATATTAATTAAATAACATAACTATATTTTACTGGCTTAATTGTTTAGATTTGTATAATGCATTATCTACTTATCGATCTACCAGTTCACATTTACAACTGCACATTTGCTGCGTAAAAATATGGGTCGATTTTAGCATTGGTCTGAACAAAACAGCAGACGGGCTTATTGGAAATGCAAATTCATTCTCTGCCAACAGATGGCACTGTGGGAATGGCAGAAATACAGCGGTTTCTGCGATTGTAAACAAAACAGCGCAGCAGCTGACTTTGAAACGTCCAGCACTCATATTTTTTCAATGAAATCATCACGTTTTGGTGTTTAATCATCACATTAAGCCATATCACAATTCTTGTCTTTCCCTCCCCAAATT
>NW_015604112.1:0-502 GCF_001515605.1 Sinocyclocheilus anshuiensis | reverse complement strand
GTGTGTGTTTCAGGACTGGGAAGCAGAAAGTCATGACTGGTACTGTTTTGAGTGTCACCTTCCTGGAGATGTGCTGGAGTGTGACGGCTGTTTCCGTGTCTACCACATCCGCTGTGTGTCTGAAGACCACCGGCCACGCGACACAACCTCCCACTGGCAGTGCGGCATCTGCAGGGTGGGTATAGAGAGACCATTAGAAAACCCAGCTCAGTTCGGATTGAAAATTCTGACTGAATTAGACGTTCAAAGCCACTTTAGCTGAAACACTCTACATTAATTTGTCAAATTATGTTGTTTGGCAACAGCTTATAGTTTAGGATATTTTTTTATTTGGAGGGGAAAATATGATTATTATAAACAAAAAAATTCATTATTAAGTGAATTTTATTCTGATTATTGATAAAACTAGAATGTGTGAGCATATTAGAATGATTAATGAAGGATGAAGATTGGATGAAATTTAAAGGGGTCATATGATGTGATTTAAATTTTTCCTTTCTCT
>NW_015604111.1:0-502 GCF_001515605.1 Sinocyclocheilus anshuiensis | reverse complement strand
CCCATCTTTGAGGTCTGACTCTAAATTGTGTGAAACAATACAGCTCTGAAGCTCTGAGCTCTTTGAGGTTGAGAATATGGATTTTTTTTTTGTCAGGAGAAAATAGATTTTGTTTTGAAATAACTCTCTTTTTAGTGTGAAACACCCCCATCCCACCTACTACATAGCTTTAGTGTTAAGTTTCTTGTTCCTCAGAAACGCCAGCACTCACCACACCTAACTGCTTCAGAAGAGATGCTCACTGAAGGTACAGCAGTGGCTCCCAGAGTTGTGGTTTGACTCGAGGTATTTCCCTGCACGTTCACCCAAAATTTACATCATGTGAACCAGAGGCATACCTACATGAAGTGGGGGCCCCAGACAAAATTAATCAGTGAGGCCCTTCTAAAAGATTTTTTTTGTTGTGTTGTTAATGTATCTTTGTTACCTAGTGATATAATTATACAGCATATGAAAGGTGGACAAAACACATCTAACAGTATATAATGCACAAAACAGGACG
>NW_015604110.1:0-502 GCF_001515605.1 Sinocyclocheilus anshuiensis | reverse complement strand
CATATCAACTTGTGGAAAATGGGCATCCAATGACCCCTTTAACAAAAAAACACATGACCGTACATTACGTTATTAAGCGTAATGCTTGTAAACACTCATTGTGTTGTTATGTATTTTGGAGGGATGCAGTGTGTGCCATGAGTTTTTTACAGATACTATTGGCTTTTGATGTCCGTGTCTTTTGAAAGTCAGTGAGATTGACAGACAGTTGAGTTTCCTATGAAATGAGGGCCCTCTTTTCTCCTTTTGACACCATGAATCCCCTTCCCTTTGAATGTGGTGCTTTGTCATCCGGATGCAACTTAGAGCCACCTTCTTTCTCTTAGCCTTAAAAGTGAGATGCTTTATCCCAACCATTTCATTCTGATTTTCAAAATTATAAGCCTTTTGTTATCTTTTAGGACCTTTGCTCTCATTCAGAGACGGCCAGTGAGAGTGGAGAAAGTGTTGTCCTCAGAAAGATGTCCAAATGTAGCAGAAAAGGAAGGACTGGGGATTCTTG
>NW_015604109.1:0-502 GCF_001515605.1 Sinocyclocheilus anshuiensis | reverse complement strand
GAAAGAGAAAGACGTGTTATAATGTTTTAGAGACTGTTTGACACACATTTTCTGCCCTAACTGACAATATCGAGAACAATTAATTAATCTGTTCTACCAAAGAAAAAAAAAGGCATATGCTATAATTCGCATAATTAAAGCCTGTATGATCAGTTAAAAGTCGTTTGGAAGTTCATGCATTAGAAACTGTATTTCTGTCAGTAGCAAAAAAGAATAAAGGGGGAAAAAAATCATGAGGTTTAGAGTATGGAAATGCACATCTTTAATTATTTAAGCTCACTCCAAGAAAACAGTAAAGCAAGTGTTTAATTTGAATAATTCAATTCAGAGCATCATTTTTTTAACAAATGTGTATAATCCCATACACAATATTAGCAATATAAAAAAATAAATAAAAAAAAACGCACCTCGAAAAGAATACAGTTGTTTGATCGTCAATACCTTATGAAGATCAGTCTCATCGCGAGTGTTGCTTTCATTCCCCAGAGTTTATAAGAATTAT
>NW_015604108.1:0-502 GCF_001515605.1 Sinocyclocheilus anshuiensis | reverse complement strand
TCTGATTACCTGAACCAGCGGCGAGAGAGTCTTCTGACGTTTAACACCGGCCTACAGCGTTCAGAACACAATCACACTCACAGCGTTAGACAATCATCACGCACTGAGTCTCTGCCAATGTCTTCTGGGACCTGATCTGATCGTATTGTATTGGTTTCGTATTCACCATCATTAATCTGCCCGCTGATGCTTATAAATATTACAGATGAACAAAAAACGGGGGAATATGCTAGTGAACTCTTAAAATTTGACAAAATACTCTTTAAGACCGATATTAAAAACGTTCAGGAAGACAGAGCCCAGTGTTGTTCTTGTTAATTAAAACTATTAAAAATCATTTTTGTTAACCGAAATAAAGATGAAATCAAATATTAATATTAGATTAAAAACGTACTAAAATAAAAATGAATTAAAATAAAATAATGATAAAAGCAATAAAATAAAATAATTAAAAAAACAAAAATACTAAAAAATGACAAAAGCACAAAACAACTTTAAAATG
>NW_015604107.1:0-502 GCF_001515605.1 Sinocyclocheilus anshuiensis | reverse complement strand
AGACGTTGTTTGTTCCTCCGTCTGTGCCACTTCCCTCGTACCAGAAATGCTAATTATCCTTTAATGTTTGCCCTTCACGGACCTTCATCTCCCCCAAACCCCAAATAAAGGACTGAATCCATAAATACATCACACGGTGAAAGCGTCGGCGGCTGGAGTGCTTTAAATTACATGCTTGTAAAGCCAGAGGACTGATCCACTAACTACTCTCTCTTGTAGTAATAAAAGATTTTACAGAGTGCAAAAGGACTTGTTGTGTTTAGAAACAACCGATGTCTGAGATGATGTAGAGTTTTTCTGTCTTCCATATATGTGATTAATGCCTTGTCTCTTTTTTCAGCTCTTTTGCTGCTGTACGATGTGACAAATAAAGCGTCTTTTGACAACATACAGGTAAGACTCGTGTGCATTTAGGGGTCAATACCCCATTTGATATCGTAATCTACTTTGAAGAGTTTCTTTGTAATAAGGCAGTCCTCTTTTATTGTCTTTAGAGTGCATT
>NW_015604106.1:0-482 GCF_001515605.1 Sinocyclocheilus anshuiensis | reverse complement strand
GTGTGTGTGTGTGTGTGTGTGTGTGTGTGTGTGTGTGAAAGAGTGAGTGAGACACTGGAGGTTTATGGAAAGAAAGGTCCTTCTGTTAAATGACAGAGAAAGATGTAAAATCGTCTAAAGTCTGATCTGATGTCTGTCTTGCACTGCTTTTTATTTTAAATGATTCACCTCTGCATTTAAATCAGTGTTATTTTAGTATTTTCATACTATTATAGTTTTTTTTTTAATATATTGATTTTTATTTTTATTGAATTAGTTTAATTATTTTGTATTTTCTGTTTTCATTTTTGTTTGTTAACATTATTGTTTTTGTTTTTTCCCCATACATTGATATATTATGTATTTTATTCATTTTTATTTGTAAAATAAAATCTAAACTCAGTTTTGAGTTTACTTTAGTACATCAAGTTAAACTAAATGAAATGAAATTTTGCTTTGGCGACTAGATAAAATATAATTATAATATAATATTTGTATATATA
>NW_015604105.1:0-502 GCF_001515605.1 Sinocyclocheilus anshuiensis | reverse complement strand
TTGTAATACAAAACAGTTGTGTTAATCTACTTTGATTACTTAACTGGGGAATTATGATGATACATATACTAACTTAAAATTGCTACCTTAAAGTCAAAGTCAAACCTTAAAGTGAAAATGAAATCAAAAATGTACTTTCCTAAAACACATTACTTGTCTTATTATGAACTATTCGTCAGTGCATGTCATTCTAAAAAAAAAAAAAAGGTTGTATTTTTGCTATAGAGAGACTATTCATTCCTGACATACCTTCCCAGATCCAAACACTTTTGTCTCTGCTGCAGGTGGCTAGTAAGTTTCCAGACGGAGCCCAGGTGACACACTTCACCTCGTTTTCATGACCTTCTAACACTGTCAGGGACTGTAAACACACATGACGGACATGTCAGTCTGACAACATGTGAATGATGTCGCTTCCTTGAATTTTTAAGGGTCTGAAACTATGCTTATGCAAAAGCAAACCTCAAAATCATCATTCGTCTTCTTCCAGATGCATGTTGTG
>NW_015604104.1:0-502 GCF_001515605.1 Sinocyclocheilus anshuiensis | reverse complement strand
TTAGTTAATAGTGAATATGTGTTCCCTAATCTAAAGTGTTGCCAAGTCATGAATAGTCTTGCTCTTATGTATCAGTCAGAGTTACTTTACCCACATTCCTGCTGAGGTCATCCATGGGAGGCAGGTTGTTTCTGTGTTGTTGCCCTCAAACCCCCAACTGCATAGCAGCACCTCTAGAACATCTCTGTAGCATGGAGGTTGAAGTTTGCACGGACAAGCACCACTCACATTTTTTAAGAGTGAGTACTCACTCATTTTTCCAAACAAGTAAAAATCTTATTCTTTCTGCATTCATATCACCAACAAGATCCACTGTTGCTCAGTAATTTCTTTCACACGTTTTTACTGAAGATCTGGAAATGTCTTTCTCTTTTTCTTTCTACTTACTGTCTCTCATCCACTCCTGCCACCCATGCTGACAGCTGCCCCCTTGGCAAGTGCCTTGGCATGTGATAATTAGTGTAAAGGTGGTAGAGGGCAGCAAGAGGGGGGTAAAGTTTTG
>NW_015604103.1:0-502 GCF_001515605.1 Sinocyclocheilus anshuiensis | reverse complement strand
AATACACCCCAATTTCACCCTCCAGTCGACAGAATCAGATGAACTCTGTTTGCACGAATGTCTTTGAAACCTGCCTTTGTAATTCTTCACTCTTTATCCGAGTTGAGATGAGAGGAACCTGAGCTGCAGTATTTCAGTCAGCCGTGCCCGTGTTTCTGTATGATCATCACAGCTGCTGACTGGAGAACCTCGATCTGAAGGACACAGTCTGTGTTTGGTAAATCAAGCATCACTGTTACTGCTCAGACTTACGGTTAGCGATTTGAACAAACCCCTAACCCTAAGTATTAAACTCTGATGTGTAACTCATCATAAACAGTTTATGCCTCAGAGAAAAATAATGTGTTACTTTTATAAGCAACTTTGCCTATAAAGAGTTATACTCTTAGGTTATGCTAAGATATAAGTTATAATATAAGTTATACTCTCAGTTTTATATATATATATACTGTATATACAGTTAGGCTCTTCAACCATAACTCCTTCAAAAACAGCTAGAAAC
>NW_015604102.1:0-502 GCF_001515605.1 Sinocyclocheilus anshuiensis | reverse complement strand
TGGTACCGAATACTGAAATTTTGGTACCGTGACAACACTATTTCTGATATTAGAAAATATTGATATTAGCCATTGACACTGACATTTATGCATTTGGCGGACACTTTTATCCACAGCGACTTACACTGCATTCAAGGTACACACTTACATTTGATCAATTAATGATCAAATAATCTACTAATAAATACAAAAAAAATAATTTAATTAATTTAATACACAAATTAAATAAAATGCAATACTGATACATATTAAAATACATACTGAAGTTAAGATGAACTTTTTATACATATATTAAAATGTATGTAATTAAAAATATTATTATTACATATTAAAACATTATTTTTGCCATTATGTTCACAAATATGCATTATTCATGTACACATAGATACATAAATAAATAAATAAATAAATATTTCATATAGGTTAAAATATATATTACGTTAAGAACCAAATAAATATTTCATATAGGTTAAAATATATATTACGTTAACAACCATATAAA
>NW_015604101.1:0-502 GCF_001515605.1 Sinocyclocheilus anshuiensis | reverse complement strand
TTTTTTTCTCTTTTTTGGCTTTTTAAACAATAATTTACCTACATGACAACAATTATCTGCACTCGCGCTGTCTTGCGCTATTGACGCATGTGACGTATGTGATGTTTCACAGCGCTTTGCGCCAGTCGCGCGGTCTTCAGCAAACAAACTTTAAGACGACGTTGGAAGCAAGAAAGTTTAAGTAATGTTCAAATTTTTCCTTTTATTACTGGTGAGATTGGGGAGCTCTCATTACAAGAAACGCCAAATTGCCCTTTCCAAATGTGTGTATTGAAGGAGGAAGAGTCAGAGTGATAGGTTTCACTACCCCAAACGAAAAGTCTGATCTTACAAGCATGTCACGCAAGTTGCTTTGACGTTTAAAAAACAATCGATGACCATCTTTAAAAATATGAGACTATTTAGAATCACTGGAAATAATTTGCCAGTGCCTGTATAGAACTTTATGTAATTCCACACCCAATGCTGAATACTTAACAGCACAAATAGCACAGTCATAGTG
>NW_015604100.1:0-502 GCF_001515605.1 Sinocyclocheilus anshuiensis | reverse complement strand
TGGGAAAATAAAAGAAATCTCACAGGCAGGCACAGGAAAAACACTTCAGTGAACACGAGAACCAAGGAAATCAACCGAAAACAGTCTGCTAGTGTTTTGAAATTCCCTTGTGCTTCGACACAATAATAGACTGTGAGTATTTATGTACAGTATGGCCTCGTGGAGACCACAATGATTGGCGACCATGGAACTAAATATAAATCGTGTAGTAGTATGTACAGTAGTAGTAGTACAATATTTTTATGTTAGTGAAGAAGTTCAATGCAAAATGGTATTTCAGTTTCTTTCTCAAAGTTTTTTTTCCCTCAAGCCAACTCACCATCACGGAATGGGGAAGTTAAGCAATTAAAGTAATAAAACAGTATTAGTCTACTATAAATAGTTACATGACACTTATATTATACTTTCCACTAATCAAAAAAGTACAATGTTTTTGCACAGTAAAAAAATACCATGGTATCGAAGTACCATACTACCTTCTGACACTGTCACTCTACTTACT
>NW_015604099.1:0-502 GCF_001515605.1 Sinocyclocheilus anshuiensis | reverse complement strand
TGAAAATACAACAAAAAATACAGCAAAATAATAATAATAATAAAAAAACAACAACTCAAAAGTCAAAGTTAAATTGCACAAACAGCATGCATTTTGCAATGAAATGTTACTTCTGCAGGGAAATTAAAGGATATAAATATATATAAAAAAAATAATAACCAGAGAAGTGGAAAAATAAAACAAAGCAGTTAAAAATACAAGTAAAATATAAAACAGTTATAAGCATGTAAGAAAAACAGTGTATTTAAATGTAAAAAAAACAAACAAACAAATGTACACCAGAATCAATTAAATATATTTTATTATATATTATTTCATTATGTTTTACATGATTATGTAATATATCTACATATATTACATTATATTATTATACTGTCGTATTATGTCATATGTTTTGTTTTAGAGGATAAAGGAAGACAGCACCATTGACCAAATAAAGACGGTGTGTGTCGGCGATCACATCGAGGCCATTAATGACCAGAGCATTGTGGGATGTCGGCAT
>NW_015604098.1:0-502 GCF_001515605.1 Sinocyclocheilus anshuiensis | reverse complement strand
TAGTGCCATAAAATATATACCAGTTGGTTTAATGGAATAAATGTCAAAACAGCTTTCCATACAAGAGTTGCTTCACTGAGACAAAATAACCAAGAACATGATCGTTCTTCAGTTAATGTGAGAACTGGTGCATGTTTGTTCTTCCACAGCCTTAAAAAACATAAAAACGAGGTCTTTTTTTTGGTCTTTTACAATATGAACAAAGAAGAATGCTTGTTTCCCCTGCTATATGCAATAGATTACAGGGAGATTTTTTTTGTCTACAAGTACTTGGCACTGTTGAAATCTGCCTTAATATATTTAGGTGCACATCTGAACCTGTGTTAACATGTTACCCAAGTACTGGGCCCGAGGCACAGACATTCCTCCCTAAATGAAAACAATGGAAGCCGCTTCCCCACACACTCTCACTGAAAAGGTCCCAAATGTCTTTTACAGAAATAATCCTGGTTTACAAAATTAGAACACATGCTATTTGTTATGTTTATTAAATAAGTACTTT
>NW_015604097.1:0-502 GCF_001515605.1 Sinocyclocheilus anshuiensis | reverse complement strand
GTTTAACATGAGACAGCAAGAAGCAGGAGAGTCTGCAGATAATTTAATCACAGCATTGCATTGCCTGGCAGAGCATTGTGGATATGGACACTTATACAGTGAAATAATTCGGGACAGATTAGTGGTTGGACTCAGAGATAAAAGGCTGTCAGAACAACTTCAGATGGATCCCGAACTCACTTTAGAGAAGGCTGCCATACGCATACGCCAAAGTGAGCTGGAAAAAAAAACAGCAAGAGGAGCTGAAAGCCAATTTCAAAAGTGACACTGCAACAAATATTGACATTGTACATGCACAGCAAAGACCTTATAATAAAGGACGAGGCATGATGCAGAGTAAAAGGCCTGACAGAGAAACAGACAGCATCAGAAAAGACCATTCCATGCAAGAGGTGTGGAAAAACTCCATCTCGCAGCAAATTTCACTGCCCAGCAAAACAGGCATACTGCAACCTTTGTAGGAAAAAAGGGCATTATGCTTAAGTGAAGTGAATATGAGCCA
>NW_015604096.1:0-502 GCF_001515605.1 Sinocyclocheilus anshuiensis | reverse complement strand
GCAAGTACATAGTAGTTAAGGCCACCTAATATAAAGTGGGACCAGTCAACTTTTAGCTTAAGGTGTGTACTTAAACGGTCAAATATGCAGAAATGTGTCAAAATGCAGCGCTTGGTGATTATTCACGTAAATCCTCGTCAGTTATGTTTTAAGTAAACGTAAACAGTTGTGAATGAAAATACGTGTGTAACAGTATATTGGATCCGTGCAGCTCTTAAAGTGACAACAGGTTGCTGACTATACATACATACATAAATAAAATAGTGAAAAAATATATATCACTATCTTTAAATAAATAACTCATATAAAGTTTTGGTCATATGGCCTGTTCATAATCGTGTTAAAAAATCTTGATTACAATATTGACCAAAATAATCGTGATAATGATTTTTGCCATAATTGAGCAACCCTACAGTACATAATAGACAAAGAGACAATAGACTGTATAAGTATGTATATATATGTATATACAAACTGTGAAATGGAATGTGGATACAGGTAT
>NW_015604095.1:0-502 GCF_001515605.1 Sinocyclocheilus anshuiensis | reverse complement strand
AGCATTAATAACAATTAGGAATCTAAATGGTGAGGTGGGGCCTAAGCATTTCCCCCTTTCTCTCTTCATCGGGGAATATTGGCAGCGCTTGAGGATCGTTAGGTGGCGCTGCTTGGAATACGACAGAATATCTAGATGACGACTGTCAAAATGTTGTGGATGCAATGCGGTAAATGAATTCTGATAGCATGTTAATATGAAGCATTGTATCATTAGACTGCGGGATCGTCAGATTTGCTGTGCGGCTTATAATGAAGACAGAATAAGACTATCCGGCAGTGTAAATTATATTTTAGCAGAAAATCGGTTTTAGAGACTTAAAATGTTTTTAATTTATATAGTTTATGCATTATTTAAGAGTTTTCAGGGCCGTCGAATGTCATTGTGAGTAGACGAACAAACATAAATAAGTAACCAAATAATAATTAACGACATAAACATACCAAAAAAAAACAACAAATCTTTTCATACCATTGATTATGTTACAACAGAAACGATCGGA
>NW_015604094.1:0-502 GCF_001515605.1 Sinocyclocheilus anshuiensis | reverse complement strand
AATATAAAAGTGGGTTATCAGAATAATATAAAGTGGTGACAGAAAATCAAATTCTGAGCTGTTTCTATGGTAAAGTGATGCTCTCACCTGGATGAGTTCATCTTTGGAGCTGAAGTCCGACACCAGTACGTTTTGGCCATCCATGACGCGTGTGAGGGACACACACAGTCGACTAGAGGCCAGTGTGTGTGCATTGGACGGCAGGTCCCGATACAGGCCTCCACGTATCACCTTGACTATGTTGAATGTTGGGTGCAAAGGGCCCAGATTACGCTTCCGTGCCTCCTTGGCAACATGGATTACGTCTTCACAACATTTCTCTGCATCAGTGGAAAGAAACAGACACAAATAATGAACTAAGCAATACACAGGCAAGATGAAAAGGAAGTCAAGAACATAAGATGAACAAAAAAGAACTGTAATGCAGATACATTGAACATTATTTTATCATTTTTAATCTTGACAATACACACAATCTCTGAACCTGTAATAAACCAAAGGT
>NW_015604093.1:0-497 GCF_001515605.1 Sinocyclocheilus anshuiensis | reverse complement strand
AGAACAACATTTATTTGAAATATAAATATTTTGTAACATTATAAATGACTGTCACTTTTGATCTTTTTAATGCATCTTTGCTGAATAAAAGTATCATCTTCCTTGTGTGTGTGTGTGTGTGTGTGTGTGTAAATGTATATAAATATAAATTATATTCATATAAATATATTTATATAAATTCAATTATATCAATGATTTAATTCAGCAGACAATTGATAAATAGTGCATGAGTTCGTGAGACTACTTTTATGATAATTTTTTGGTGCTTTAATATCATTTTTGTAGCTTGACAGCCCCTGCTTTCTTTGTATGGATAAAAGCTCCTTGGTCATCCTGCTAAACATCTTCTTTTGTGTTCCTTGAAACAGAACAGTCATTTTTCCATCTCTGTCCTGTTGTCCTCTTGTTACTGCTCAGTCCTTCATTCTGTTTGTCTGTCTGTCTGTCTGTCTGTCTTTGTCTTCCTCCTTTCAGTTCCCACGGTTTACGTAACATTT
>NW_015604092.1:0-502 GCF_001515605.1 Sinocyclocheilus anshuiensis | reverse complement strand
TCCCTCCCACTCATCTGAACCTGAGCAGCCAAGCAAGCAGGGTGCTGCTAATGAAAGATCATCAGGCTTTGGTTTAAATTTCCTGATTGAATGTCAGTCAGGAATGTTTGCATGGTGGAGAGAGAGAGGGCCACACTTTTAAAAGACCTGTCATCTAAATATTGCATTCTTTTGTTCAGTCAATAATAAGTCAGCTAAAGAAGAAACAGGAGAGTTTATATGACAGAATGCAAAGACAGAAATAAATTTTTTAAGTGTTTGCCACTTAATTTATTAAAGGCAAAAATGGGTAATTTTGCTCATTTTGTTTGACCTTTTTTTCTTTCTGACTTTTATTTTAGCGAGAATGTGAGAGAATTTAAGAGAATACAGGAAATTATGTGGAGAACATTAAGAAATGGTATCAGAAAAGATCACAAATCAGATTTTAATCTGCGTCACCCACATGAGTTAACAAATTTTAACTTAACTGAATACTAAAAACAAAACTAAATAATCTTAT
>NW_015604091.1:0-502 GCF_001515605.1 Sinocyclocheilus anshuiensis | reverse complement strand
CAGTCAGGGTGAAGGGCCGTTCAGCGTCAGCGCCTTCATCTACTCCGCTCAGGACGGTGAGTGACGCACGCCTGCAGATTTACAGAATTAAACCACGTGAACTAGTGACCTTACAGACGTGTGTTTCCATCTCAGTTCCTGCAGAAGCTCCCACCATCATCGAGGCGAGGACGCTGTCGGCCACAGAAGCCGTCGTGTCCTGGGTGCCTCTACAGCTGCAGACGGTTGAAGGATACCAGGTGACAAAGCACTAGTTCACTGTTAAACTCAGAACTATCACACGTCTCAAACTCACTTGCTGATGTACTTCCTCTTGTTTAAAGTTGTTCATTTAGCAGCTGGGTTATTATCGTGAACTTGCTTCTCATTACTTGCAATACAATGGTAACTGAAGTAAATTACAATATGTACAGCAAACATTTAAATGAATAAAATTACTAAAATAACAAACTAAAAATGAAATAAAATGAATAAAAAGCTATATTGATTTTCCAAAAAAAAA
>NW_015604090.1:0-501 GCF_001515605.1 Sinocyclocheilus anshuiensis | reverse complement strand
TGCTTCCGATCACATTGGTGATAGAGTTGAGTTTTGAATTGAATGGCATGAATTGGTTGACTGTTGTGGTTTAGGGTTAAAATCAACATGAAACCGCACTCATAAACTATTTTACTAATATATTTGTTTAATCTATTCATTGTAAAAATAAATAAATAAATGTAATAAATAAAGTGGGATGGGACTTGGTTTTATCCATGAAGGTCAAGTTTACCTTCCCCAATAGCATCCTAGTAGTAACACTATTCAAATATATTAATTATTTGCCATTATTTTGCGTAACCTTTTTAAAATGAACTTTAACCAGCATTCAATTACTGCACTAACAATTCGATAATAAAATGTTGAAATGGCTAATTAATATTAACAGCCTGCACAGACTACATAACATCAAACAAAAAGAAAAGTTGTTTTAGACCAAAAAGACAAAAATTTTTATCTTTGGACTAACATGCGTTGATTAAAGGGGTCATATGATGCTGCTAAAAAGAACATTATTTT
>NW_015604089.1:0-502 GCF_001515605.1 Sinocyclocheilus anshuiensis | reverse complement strand
TTGTGGCTGAATTATTGATTTTATTTCACACATTTGCAAAAACATTTGAGTTACATTCACTAGTTCATATATGTGAACTAGCTTTTTCGAATCAAGTAAATTTTTTTTGACAAAGTCAAAAGTTTTGACAAATGACAAAGTCATTGAGTTTCATACCATTCTGATGAAGTGGCGATTTAAAAAAATTCAAAAGGAAATAGGAAAGGGCTCCTCAGAGTTAACGTTGCCAATGACATCACTTGATTTATTCAGAATTATAAAAAAAAAAAATCCTGATGGTGTTCATGCAAAGCGAGGAGGACACAACTTTGATATTTTTATGGGCAATATAATTCAAGTTTTACTTTTTGTATTGTTTCATATATTACTAATGTCTGCTTTTCAATTTAAATGCATATTTTTGAATTTGTTGCATTTTTAAACACTTTATTTGCCAGTTGTATATTGTGACCTCATCCTGAGGACAGGTTAAATTACATGTATTTCCAAGTGTAGAGCATGT
>NW_015604088.1:0-502 GCF_001515605.1 Sinocyclocheilus anshuiensis | reverse complement strand
TATCCTACTTTCCTGTTGGGGAGAAAGTAACAGGATAATTCTTCTATTGCAGGATGCAGTGATTTCAGAGTTACAGTGAGACCATTTGAAAGTTCAGTTATGGAAACCAAATACAGCACAGACACTGGTGTCTATAATTTTTTTAGAATCACTACAAAACTGCATTATAAAATGATTTGCTTGAAGGCCATTTTTCTAAATCGCTATGTATCAGCAAATTTATAAGTACCGACAATCCATTCATGTTTGCTTACACAGAGGCGTATGGATGATGCGAGCGATCATGAGGGTTGTGCATATGGTTATGTTTTTTTCACAAGGCTCAGTTCAAATTTATCTTATTCACTAGCTTCCCTCACTTTGAGTTCAGTACAAGATGTACCGAACTGAGGATACTTTACCTCAACTGATATATTTAGAGTCAGACTATAGCCTTTTATTAGAATCAGACTTATCTGAACATAGCCTGTGCTTGTGTTAGTTAAAAGTGTGAGTGAGTGAG
>NW_015604087.1:0-502 GCF_001515605.1 Sinocyclocheilus anshuiensis | reverse complement strand
GCTAGATAAATTTCACTCCAATGAAGAACATGACTTAGCAAACAGAGGAAGTGTTTGCTTCACTATGTTTCGGTACAGTCCTGTTCTTCTGGAAGACTTTCCCGTTGGGTTGCGTCCTCCATGTCAGTGTGATGTCTTCATCGCTCAGCGTCTGCTTTAACTGAACACAGAAACAGCATTTAGTTACTCAATGGATGAAGCAATGGATGTTTTGCCATAAATGTGACCTTTTCATGAGGGCAATACCCAAATCTTAACACATTCATCACTGACAACAAAAGCCAATCCTGTGTGATGTTTTAATAAAATCTTTCTCACTACTGCACATAATGATCTTGAATTGACACAGTACTGAATTTAAATACATTCCACAATTAATTCTACTCAGATGAATATCATAAAATCCACCTTGTTTAAGACGAGCGCCTTCAATCTTTCCTCATTGGCATTCTCAGCAGCTTTCACCTGCACTCGGATCACCTGCCTGTTCCTCTTGACTGTG
>NW_015604086.1:0-502 GCF_001515605.1 Sinocyclocheilus anshuiensis | reverse complement strand
AACAAATACAAATGTGATTTTGCCTCAAAACAAAAAGCTTTCGGTTAAATGTTGCACTAGTTAAAGCTGTTCGTCCTCTAGTTTAAACATGTTTGTACTGGTCTCAGTGAATAACTGAAATTATTGCACAGCTACCTGGAATACTGGATTCTGATTGGTCAGTCGTGACATTCTGAGGTGTGTTATTCATTAGTTGTGTTGTCATTAGCAACGCAGAATAACACTCAGTCATACGGTATTTGAGAAATCATGGAAATTAAGTATAAACCCTAATTAAACAATTTAATGATCAATTTACAATGAATTTATATCTGTATTGTATTATGCTGTATGCTGTGGACGAGCGCTTTGTTAAATGAATGGATGGATGATTCATCTTCTGGAGAGACGCGGGAATTCATTCAGTGTACGACTCTCGCAGTGCATTATGGGTATTCTCTAGCTGTTGTGTGTATTGTACATCAGTTGTACACTCGTTATTGCTGTGCATTGTGGGATTGAA
>NW_015604085.1:0-502 GCF_001515605.1 Sinocyclocheilus anshuiensis | reverse complement strand
TGAATGTTAAAACGGCTTGCCATATTTCTCATGCATTTGCTCTTTTTCAGGTCACGCGGTGAGGAGCAGAGCATCTTCCTCCTCCTCCTCATTCACTCACTCTCCTCATTGCCATAACAACGGATGCAGCGCATCAGTCCGCGCGGGATCAACGTTAAGCAGCCGCGCGGGGCGGAATAAACTCGCACCGGTGCCGTTAAGACTCCGCAAAGGTGACACACGCACGCACGCGCCTCTCCGAACTATTTACGTCAAAACGTTTAAACTGCTTGAGGGAGACGAGCGCACGCGGGAGATCCTCACCGGGGTTATTCGCTAACGGTAAGACCGGGGAGGGAAGAAAGAGAAGCAGACAGCAGGAAGTGCAGCGTGGGAAAGCGGGGAAAATCTCCGGGGATCTCCAGCGCTCACATCTCCATCTACGGTCCTCCCCGTTTTTTTTCCGCTATGGCTCGGGAGAACGGAGAGGCCGGCGGGGATTGCTCGTGGAAGAAGCAGGTCG
>NW_015604084.1:0-502 GCF_001515605.1 Sinocyclocheilus anshuiensis | reverse complement strand
AAAATATGTACTTTCCAGAAACTTCACTGCAAAAGAGCACCTCCCAGATTTAATGACATAAGGTAAGCCAAGTTAATGCCTGACGCATTTGATCTGTTGCACGCAACCCAGAGGTGCAGAGAGATGTAGGGAGATACCAATATACAAGACGTGAACAAAACAACAGACTCCCACACCAGAATAAAGGACACGAAAAGCATTAATAGTTAATTTGCGCTTTACATTGAATAAATTAGACCAACCTTTAATCACTGAACAAATCTCCTGCTTTATTTTATGGCAAATAATTCTTTTTTTATTTTATTTTTTTACAATCAGATACACAGTCATAGAGATTCAGGATTTGAAGCCCTTAATTCTACTTCAGAATTGCACTTACTATCTTGATCTTAATCTTCCTAATAAAATCGAAGGGAACACACTATATCAATAAGTTATCTAAAAGTAAGAAGCATACAATGAGTTGTATTAGCGTAACGGATTTACATTACTTTCATTCATT
>NW_015604083.1:0-502 GCF_001515605.1 Sinocyclocheilus anshuiensis | reverse complement strand
TACTGCTTTTGCTGTATTTTAGATCAAATAAATGCAGGCTTGTTGCGCAGAAGAGAATTCTTAAAAAAAAAATGTAATCTTACTGTTCAAAAACGTTTGACTGGTAATGTACTCAATTTTTCTAAACTAAACTATACAGGGAACCCTATTGTTCAGGTTAAAAGTAATAATTGATTTGTATACAAGTTCATATAATGTAAGAACACTGGTTCAGACGACTGGTTCATATAATGTAAGTTCATATTAGACCATTTTTTATAATAACGTTATATCTATACATTTGTATTGATTATAATAAAAATAGCAATTATGAGTAAATATACCGCCTAAATGTAATGTTTGCAAAATGATCCTCTCTAGTGTACATTTTTCTCGCTAGTTTATGGACATTGAATCGCTTTTCTGAGGTTATGTGACAGTGTTTTCACGCTGCTGTCTTTCCGCGGTTGAAAAACTAATTGAGTGATTACATGAGACACTATACATTAAGTTGTAGTGTATC
>NW_015604082.1:0-502 GCF_001515605.1 Sinocyclocheilus anshuiensis | reverse complement strand
AATACAAATTCAATTAGTTTTGTCATATTATAAGCTCCATACTTCACCCTTTAAAAGTTTCAGAAGTATTTTAATAATGTGATTTTATCATAGGCCTAAATATAGGCTACCGTATGTTCAGTGAAGGGGGCTTGACAAGTTAAGTCTCTCCTCACCTTACTTTTTCACAGACTGTGAAATGGAATTTATAAACAATCGATTTTGCTGTACTTATGCTAAATCTGCTACATCTGAACTCAGTAGTGTGCACACTATTTGGAATCTGTGTTGCAGATTTGGCACATTTTCTGAAGATATCTTTAGAGTATGGTGGCTGAGAGAGCTCAAATTAAGAAAACATCTTCATCAGTTTTATAACACGCTGCATACTCACAACGTGACAAAACACAGAAACATGCTGCAAATACTCATAACACAAACAAATACAGAAAAGCGCTGCAAATAGGAACAGACCACATCAGGGGCGGACTGGGGCTAAAAAGTGGCCCTGGACTTTCTGGCA
>NW_015604081.1:0-502 GCF_001515605.1 Sinocyclocheilus anshuiensis | reverse complement strand
GTGTGTATTTAATGCACTGATGCAGTGATGTGTGTGTGTGTGTGTCTGTGTTTAATGCACTAATGCCGTGATGTGTGTGTTTAATGCACTAATGCCGTGATGTGTGTTGCTGTTTCTGCTGCAGATGGAAACTGCACTGTTGATCAGGCAGAGCGAGCAGCAGACGCTCCGTGTCACATGATTGAACGAGAAACTTTTCAGGTCAATGATCATGTTGTGTCCGGTGTCATTTCTGTTCTCCAGAAACTTTTAAACTCTTCATTCATGTCAAATGTTTTCATATTGCATCGTTAAAAGCAACACAAGTTGACGAAAGTGCTTTAAAATAACAATCCAAAACCTAAAATGATAAATGAGATCGTCATATAACAGATATCAGATATCATATAAACTGTATACAACTGCTCAAATGCCAAGGAAATTAAATAAGAATTTGATAAAAATGAACATTTACTGCAAATGTGCTCACCCTCAGATCATCTGAGATTAGGATGAGTTTGTT
>NW_015604080.1:0-502 GCF_001515605.1 Sinocyclocheilus anshuiensis | reverse complement strand
CATTGTATTGATGGTGGAGCATCCATGAGGCACATTTGCACAAATGTACAAAATTAGCTAAGAAATGCCTATGTGTTCCAGCAACTAGTTCCCCATCTGAGAGGGTTTTTCGTGCCAGTGGGAACCTAGTTTCATGCCACAGAGCTTCTATGCAGTTGACAGACTTGTGTATAGCTAAAGTAAAGTGTCTAGCTTGTAAAAAATGCTTATCCCAGTTTAATTATTTCCCCCAGTTGCACAGTGTAAGTGAATTGCATGCACTAAAAAAAGCTGACAATGCACTTTCTGTACTTGTTTTGCAGTACTTCAGTTACATCGTGTGTTCATTTAATAAAAAGCAGTAAGTGCTCACTTGGTCTCAATTTTTTTTAACCGCTTAAATTTGCACTAAACATTTTGTATTCACTTTGAAAACATGGTCATTCTATGGAAATGTCCATTTTTCTGTCCCTAGCCATTACAGAAATATTACACTTGAAAAACACTTTAGGGTTACAATTTT
>NW_015604079.1:0-501 GCF_001515605.1 Sinocyclocheilus anshuiensis | reverse complement strand
GTGAAATGGGCATCCGATGTCACCTTTAACAGAACTTAGCCACTGAAAATATTGCATTGTAATTTTGCTGAAGTAAGTTGAATAAACTTTAGTTAATTTTGCTTAAACTAAGATCAGTAAAGTATTCCAATCCTCAAATCAGATTCTAGTGATCCTGATCATAGTAGTATAGTTTCACTATATTCAGTTGTTCAGGTTTGTTTATTTGGGGGTTGACATTAAATTCTGCAAGAAAGTGGCACTCCAAGAGCAGGATTGGACACAGCAATACTAATTACTACTCAACAAAATAAAACATCTTAATAGATTACAGGGCACTGTAGATTCTGTGGCCCTACAATGTTTAATTAAAATATTAAGACTCACTTTTGTTGATGGTGTTTGGCAATATGGCTGCCTCTCTGTGTTGTTTCTGAGGTGTGCAAGTTTCTCTTGAATAAAAAGTGTTAAATAAAACTCCTTCCCATGATCCACCCTGACCTGGTCCCACATACCATATTC
>NW_015604078.1:0-502 GCF_001515605.1 Sinocyclocheilus anshuiensis | reverse complement strand
ATTCTGAGTTTACCTTTTTCGTAATTCTGACTTTTTTTTAATCAATATTCTGAGTTTACCTTTTTCGCAATTCTGACTTTTTTATTGGAACTCGGAGTTTACTTTTCAAAATTCTGACTTTTTTTATCGAAATTCTGAGTTTACCTTTCGCAATTCTGACTTTTTTTCGGAATTCGGAGTTTACTTTTTCGCAATTTGTATTTTTTTTATTGAATTCGGAGATTACTTTTCACAATTCTGACTTTTTTATTGGAATTCATTGTTTTCTTTCGCAATTCTGACTTTATTGAAATTCTGAGTTTACATTTTGCAATTTTAAATTTCTTTTATCAGAATTCAGAGTTTACTTTTCACCATTTTGACTTTTTTATTGTAATTTGGAGTTTACTTCTCGCGATTCTGACTTTTTTTTATCGAAATTCTGAGTTTACCTTTCGCAATTCTGACTTTTTTTTCGGAATTCGGAGTTTACTTTTTCGCAATTCTTATTTTTTTTATTGAA
>NW_015604077.1:0-502 GCF_001515605.1 Sinocyclocheilus anshuiensis | reverse complement strand
ATAGTTTCCAAAGAGATATGCATATCATACAGGTCTTTTATGAATGATCCTCTGCCTTTCAGTTCCACCTTGTCATTTCCATTTATCGCAAATTCTGTGCAAATGCCTTTGGTGATGAATGTAAGTGTGAAGTGGAATGATGAGAGGACAGAAACGTTTGTACTGCAACATCAAAAAGTAGCTTCTCGTTTGAAGAACAAACACACAGCGTTGGCAACCATAGGGGATTACGCCACATTCCCCCAGTGGACGCTTCTGATTGGCTGCTGGAATATTGACCTTGACCTTCAGAGTTCGAGGTAAAAGCTTAGCGTAAGAGAAAGACAGGGTCAAAACAATGATTGTAAACTGCAGGGACTGAACTTCACAGAAAAATGAAACTATTATTATTCATAGAAACAAAGTCACAGAGCAGAACTGTTGAATTATGTGGTGATGATATCATTTATAATGTATTCAGAGCCATATTTTTTGGGGCACAAACACAAGGTAGATTTTTTTT
>NW_015604076.1:0-502 GCF_001515605.1 Sinocyclocheilus anshuiensis | reverse complement strand
TCGATATCCACTGTAAAGTTGATGCAACACGACTCAAATCGAAGTTCATAAAGTAAGTCAAATCTTACTTAACCGACAGCAACTTTTATAGCCTACCTGATTTGGAAGTGGAGCATTTGAGCTGTGCACAAAACTGATACAATGAGTGACTGGATCTAAAACATCAGATGACACACAGCTCATATTTTCATCTATTTAAGCACAAGTTTCTGCCAAGTTGTCACTGTATAATAATAATTATGTACTTATGTATTCTAAGTTGGGGTTAAATCCCTTGTGAAACAAACAGACACGAGGCATGTATGTGTACAACACAGAGTGACACTGACTTGACAGACTTGTCCAGCCGTCCCTTTCACCGAAAATGTGTTTGTTAGTCCAGAAAAATGTACGGGTGTGGATTTGGTTATAGAATATGCTTGTCACTCTCGAAAATAACCAAACTCTTTGTGAATGTAATCATATAAAGCACTCAAATACAGGACTGATGACCTTTTTTTTT
>NW_015604075.1:0-501 GCF_001515605.1 Sinocyclocheilus anshuiensis | reverse complement strand
TGTGAGGATCTCTCTAGTTATTTTGGCAATACAGTTTCAAGTTTGAGGGCCCAGTTTCAGGTCTACGATCAGGAAATACCGACAGAGATTAATTCACCTGCCCTGTGGACTCCTTTCAATCCTGTCTCTCTACATTCTGTAAAAGAAGTACTGTTTAAACTGAAACCTTCCTTGTGTTCGTATATGACAAATATTTGACACTGTCTGCCCTAGGCTGGTGTTGCTATTTAACAAATCTTTGCTTGAAGGAGCTATACCTTCAAGTTTGAAAATTGGCACGGTTACACCTGTACTAAAGAAACCCTCACTTGATGCTTCTATTCCATCAAATTTTCGTCCGATCTCTATTTTGCCATTTATTTCCAAGATATTGGGCTGTTTTAAGCTGGTTTAAATCATTTTTTTAACCTATAGACGTTTCTCTGTAAAAATAGGACGTTTTTCTTCTTCCCTTCACAATCTATCCTGTGGTGTGCCTCAAGGCTCTGTTTTAGCTCCTGT
>NW_015604074.1:0-501 GCF_001515605.1 Sinocyclocheilus anshuiensis | reverse complement strand
TGGATATTTTAATAAAAAAATCTTACATATTGTGCCTTTAAATGGTGATATGGACGAGTGTGTGTGAATATTAAAGCACAGACTGCTGTGTAAATGTGACGTTTGCGTGTTGTGCGTGTCTGTTTTTTCTCAGTTTAGCATCTGCATCTCACTATATGAGACATGAACTTCATCTGAGACTCGTGTCACCAGCATTTCACTTTTTACTTTGAGAAAACTATCGAAACAGAAACTCAAAGGTCTTTGTTGCATATCTAATTATAATGCAATGTTAGATAGGACCATGTGTTCATTTCATTGATAAAAGAGAATGAACGACTGTTCTTTTAAGGATTTTAGGAACTGGGAGTGATGCTGATGCTAGAATGTTTTTTTCACACTCAGTTAAGTAATGCGAGAGGTTGACAAGAACAATAAATAAAAAAATAAGCTTAAGTTCAAGAAGGCTACGAGTCGCCTTTATAAACACAACCGTCTTAATGACAAACCACCAAAAAAAAA
>NW_015604073.1:0-501 GCF_001515605.1 Sinocyclocheilus anshuiensis | reverse complement strand
GTATTTAAGAGTATTTAATGTATGTTTTAAGTATATATGTTATTTTTACTTAAATATACACACATTTAAAATATATTATGCTCACTGAAATAGATTAAATGTAGTTAGCAAATTTGTTTATAGCTAGTGACTACTTTTCAAAAAGGGTCGTTTGACTGTAGTTGAATTGCTTTAAATTATGAGTAGATTTACAGTTTCAAAGTATAGCAGTGCACTAAAAACCACCCTGAACATCTTAACAACTCCTTAGCAACAACCGAGAACACCATGGCAACCACATAGCAACATGCTAAAAACTCTCAGGACAGCTTAGCAACAGAATAGCAAAAAAACTGCATAGAAACAACCTGGAAACCACATAGCAACATACTAAAAACATTCAGAACTTCTTAGCAAGTGCATAGCAACACCTTGGAAACCACATAGCAACATGCTAAAAATTCTCAAAACAGCTTAGCAACAGCGTAGCAGCAAAACTGCTTAGAAACAACCTGGAAACCA
>NW_015604072.1:0-501 GCF_001515605.1 Sinocyclocheilus anshuiensis | reverse complement strand
GAGAGTCCAAACAGCTGATAAAAACATCACAATAATCCACAATTATGCGTGTTTGAAAGAATAAAATCCATCATTAGGGCATTTTACCTTTGAGCTGTTGCTTCTGGCCAGAATCGAGTCCATAATCCATAATAACGCTTCCTTCAGTGAAAATTCCCTTGTTGTCCTCTCACATCAAACCACACAGGCGTATTTGATTGGAACTGTTTTAGACTGTTTTGCTTGTAAATGGTGCTTGATAGGTGCATATTTCTCTCCTGATTCAGACTCGTATTTTAGCCGTAGCAAAAGTTTGAAATTCAAACTGTCTTAATGGATTTGTTTCTTACAGACAGCTTTTCGCTTCATACGGTGTTAATTTAAGGACTGGAGTCTTGTCAATTACTTAATTGGCAGATTTTATCAGCTGTTTGGACAGTTCTGCTTATTCTGCAGTTCTACAAAATTATATCTAGTTAAATACTGCTGTTCATCACAGGTTTTTCTTGGTTTATTGGTGGT
>NW_015604071.1:0-501 GCF_001515605.1 Sinocyclocheilus anshuiensis | reverse complement strand
CACACACACACACACACACAACACACAACACACACACACACTTATAAAGTCAGTTACATAAAATGGTAGATTTGTCTAATTTGAATGTGAAAAGTAAGACTGATTACCACTTAAAACTAGTTGGTCAAACTAGTTCTTACGACAGTCATAGTGGCTATGTTTATGCAACTGAATTTTGAGTGTTTAAGCTTTCAAATGATATCTAATTTATGGATGATTACTACAATATGTGATGGGGGGAAAGGCAAAAAAAAAAAAAGAGCATCAGTTAACAGAGCTGAGAGTTGGGTTAAAGACCAGATTAGTTTGAGCAAACATACTTACCCTTAAGAAATTAAGAAATTTTGTTCACAACTTTGAGAGAACTTTGCCAAAATGCCAAAGTTCTGAGTATGTTACCTGTTAGCTGGGAAATCTCTAGACCAATGATTGCTAGATTATTTTAAATGCAACCCACTTAAAAGTTTACTTGACCATGTTGTCATGGCTCACTAACTCACA
>NW_015604070.1:0-501 GCF_001515605.1 Sinocyclocheilus anshuiensis | reverse complement strand
TTTTTTCCTTTTCATATATTGAAGTCACATTATTGTCCCCTTTTTCCTTATAACAAAGCTTGAAAATCTGAGTGGCAAATCATGATGGATTTGACTTGGCACCATTTCCTTTCACTCCTCAGATTATACAATCACATACAGCAGCCCAGTAAGCTTGGATTTGGCTGTGACTACTGTTTATTTAAGGTAAGATGAGGAAGTGTGTGTATATGGCCAGCCTGAAATGTGTGGTTGATTATTAACCAAACGTGTTATTGCAAAGCAGGTGCATTTCTGAATTTCTGTGGGCATCACTCTGGCCATGCCACTGCTGATTTAATTATCTGCATGCTGATAAAGAGATGAATGTTAGCCGTTAGTAAAAATGACAAAACACTGATATCCAGATAATTTTGTGTGCCTCAGGATGGTATTAAACCCATGTGGGAAGATGACAGGAATAAACTCGGAGGAAGATGGTTAATGACCCTCAGCAAACAGCAACGACACAATGACCTTGAC
>NW_015604069.1:0-501 GCF_001515605.1 Sinocyclocheilus anshuiensis | reverse complement strand
CACAGGTGTATCTACAGAACTTCTATAAATCAGAAGATGCTTTTCAATCCCGGGGTTACATCATAGAGATTTCAGCTATTTTCAAATTTTTTTTTTTGTAATATGAAAGCCACGTAAAAATGTATACTTTTCTTAAAACATGAAACTGCACCATCAAATTTTGAAACCTCATATTTTGTACTATTGCATATAATGAGTATTATTATGTTTATATTGTTATATACTGTTTTACACATTAAAATAAAAATAAAAAAGTGAACGAATTTGTCCTTGAATTGGCTCGTTTATTCTCTCAATGTTTGTAAAGTCATGCAAAATGCAAACTGACATGAACAACTACAGATAATGAAGATGCTTTATAAAGTAATAGAAGAACCCAATGCATGATCCTGTGTTTACGTGTGGAAGCAGAATAATTATCAATTAAATTACTGTAAACTAATTAAAGGACAAGACAGACAGACTGTAGATATGCCAAATGCTTCACTGATTAACCATTAA
>NW_015604068.1:0-501 GCF_001515605.1 Sinocyclocheilus anshuiensis | reverse complement strand
GAGTGCAATGCTTCCGCAGCTGAACACGCCAAACCGTGGAGGGCTGACCAACGACTTGAGTATGGTTGGGGACACCACGGGAGACACGTTAGAGAAGTTTGTCGAGGGATTGTAGCATTAAGAGACGTTCTTTTTGAAAAGAGAGTTGTGTTTTCTACACAAATAAATTTGAGAAGACAATTAAATGAACTAATAGGTTTACACAACCAATGGACTGCTTTTTCTTCCTTGTTGGAGGGATTGAAATTACTGTTTAAAGAGCAGAATCACAAAGGGTTTTTTTCTGGGAGGGTTGTCGGACCGGACGAAATGCAGTCCTGGTCTACCAGTTACATTTTACATTTTTTTTGTTTTCATTGTTTTTTCGGGGAGGGGGTTATTTTGAGCTTATGGACTTTTTAAATGGAATTTCTCAAGGCAAAATATTTGATTTTATTATTGAAGTCTTTCGTTTTGTATGTTTGCAAATTGAAATGCGTTTTTTTGTTTTTGTTTTGTTTT
>NW_015604067.1:0-501 GCF_001515605.1 Sinocyclocheilus anshuiensis | reverse complement strand
GAAAAGGTTTGTTTCTCTCATCAGTAGAGTGTCAAAGTACAACAGTTTATGAGAATAACCATGTATTTTAACCCCAAACTCGAATTATAGTGTCAATCGAGTTTTGAAATAACTTCTTTCTGTGAACTGATGAGGTTTCTATACAGTATTCTGCACAGTGCTAAAGGCTATGTCGATTAGCATTCGATTAGCATCGATTAGCATTGCATTATAAATAAATGTTATCCTGATAAAAAATGCCAGAGATGACCTGAACACAGATAAACCATATACTGTTGTAATCGTGTGTTAATTCTCTTAACGTTTCATCAGTCAAACATTTATTTCTGCATTTTATTCAACTACAGCAATAGTTGGATGACTTTGTCCATATAAGGGATTTCCTGGAAAGCCATTTGTTTTATTATTCCTATGAGTCTCTCTCGTGAACTTCCTGTACAAATTACATGTGAGAGTTTAGCACAGTGTACTTTTTGAAATATCAATGTTATCGCTAATATA
>NW_015604066.1:0-501 GCF_001515605.1 Sinocyclocheilus anshuiensis | reverse complement strand
GGTGAGACTGACTTACTACAGGCCATTACTTCCCTTACTGTACATACAGTACACTTAGGAGAAACAGTGGGCATAAACAGTAACACCAAATGGATGGAGGGTGGGTGCCCTGGAGGTTGATGAGTGGCTGGTGAATTGTATGACCAGAGTGGCTCCAGCAGGACAGGAATCCTCCAGGGCAGTACCAGCAATACAGGGAGCCAGGGAGGTGCCGGCAGTACAGGCAGAACAGTGTTGTGTAATTCCAATGTGCTTGTGAATACAAAATAAGTTATTTACATTAAGGGATTCATTTAGTAATGAAATTGGAATGGATGCAGTTTATTAAACAGAATTAAATAGTTTATTGCGTGATATAATTCATATAATTGTCATTCTTTTGCCAATGTTACATCATTTTTGTATAAACAATAGAATTGCTAAACACAAGTCTACCAGTTTTATGAGTCTGCATTGGATAGAAGACTGATTCAACATGCAACAACTAGATACTGATGCAGA
>NW_015604065.1:0-496 GCF_001515605.1 Sinocyclocheilus anshuiensis | reverse complement strand
AGTGTCACATGATCCTTCAGAAATAATTCTAATATGCTGATTTGAAACATGTATTATTATTATTATAATTATTATTAATGCTGAAAACAGTTGTGGTGCTTAATATTTTTGTAGAAACCGTGATACTTTGATGTTAAAAAGTATTTAAAAAAACATTTATTTGATGTAGAAATGTTATAATTATATTATAAATGTCTGTAATATCACTTTTGATTAAGTCAATGCATCCTTGCTGAACAAAAGTATCAATTTCTTTCAAAAAACATTTTACAGAACTTTTGAACGGTACTGATACAGAAGTTGCTATTTTCACCAGTACAGTGGCAATTCACACTTTTACTTTCTATGTAGTGTATTCACGCCAACGCATTAAAAAATACATAAGTGTATAAGAATAATAATAACATTCTCAGGTTCACACATTTTTCTTCATATGCACAATCTTACCCATATAAACTCACACACACACACACACACACACACACACACACACACA
>NW_015604064.1:0-501 GCF_001515605.1 Sinocyclocheilus anshuiensis | reverse complement strand
GCACTAATTCCGAGTATGGGTCACCATACTTGGCCACATTGTCACGTCGTCACTTTTTTTAATATAATATAATATATGCACTATAATTTCAGAGCAGTTCTGTGTTCATATACTATAGTTATTGTATAAACCTGGGTTATTATGTTTGTATTTATTTATGTAATATTGTAGTATTTTTTTATATTTTGAATTCCTGGTCCACTAGCCACTAGAGGATCCATGAATAAGGTGTAAATGTGTGGTAACATTTACTGTTTGATGAATTTTTGCAGGCAATATCCAGTCATTTAAATAGGAAACCTATGCGATCGAGAATTTAATTTGAAGGTGAAAGATTACCCTACGCATATTTAGCAACCGGTTCAAGTTGTTCATGTGGATTTGTGGCAATGACCAACAGAAAGCTGATTGGTTTGAAGGTGAAGTAGTATTAGAGACCCTCGAGGAGTGACCAAGGAGTTTGTGAATGTCCAGAGGACGTGAGTGTGAATAATGAAGAGG
>NW_015604063.1:0-501 GCF_001515605.1 Sinocyclocheilus anshuiensis | reverse complement strand
TGTGTGATACAATAGTGCTTTGAAAACTGCGTCGGAGCATCGGAGTCTCGGTATCAATCGTCCCATCACTACATGTCACGAGGGTTTGAAATGAGCTCGCGGGCTCCCGTTTCCTCCCGTCTAGATCTGTTTTCTTCTCGCGGTTTCTCTGATTTACCATGCACGCCAGCATCAGTGGTGTGCTCGGTTATTAATGGCATTGATTTGCCATCATAGATTTGGATCTGGGAAAGAGTGATCTTCAGATTGCAGCAGAAAAATGCAATCGGTCAATGATACCTTGGTCTGGTGTAATGGGCCGGTGGTCCTGTGGTTACCAGAAAAAATGCTGGTCCTTGTCTCCACCACTTATCTGTTCCCAATTCTACCAAGTTTTTCCATGGGTGATGTCGTCTGATGGATTATTGGTAGAGTCAATATAACGCCAATTTTGATCATTAGTTCCTGAATCTCGGCAACTCTGGTGCCCACAAAAACCTTAAAGCGACAGGAGTCAGACTG
>NW_015604062.1:0-501 GCF_001515605.1 Sinocyclocheilus anshuiensis | reverse complement strand
TTGTAATCGCGATTAGAAATTCGATTAATTGTGCAGCCCTAGTATCATTAGAAAGATTCCCAGTGCTGTATCGGTATGTTATCTCTTCTGCTATTGCTGTTATGACTCAGATGAAGCTTATTCGCTGCTCATATGTCACTCATATTACGTGTTAATAACCTGCCCTATCTCTTCCGATGGCGAGCTTTCCTTACACTTCAGCGTTGTGTTCTGTCCACAACAAACCCAGAGAAACATTTCTACACATGAACATGAAGCTGATAAACACATGATTACGATAGTATATAATTGGTATTTGATTTTCATGAGATTTGGGGTATTGGAAGGATTTATTCTCTTAAAATACCACATTAAAAATGCTCTAAATTTCTATAGTCACTGTTTATTTAGATTTGTTTTTGCAAATCTATATATATATTCCGGATCACTTCTGTCTGCCTTCAACAAATGTTTACAACAATATTTCTGTGCAGAATAATATATGATGTACAGCTCCTATAG
>NW_015604061.1:0-501 GCF_001515605.1 Sinocyclocheilus anshuiensis | reverse complement strand
GAAGATCTGCAGCACTGAATCTGGAGTGACCTTTGATTCCCACAACCAGGATCCTCAGAGCCTCATCATGAGAAGCTGAAAAGGAAAGTGAAACCATGAGTGTCAGTGGGGTAAGAAACACAAGCTAAAATATATTAGCTGAAAACAAATCATATTATTTTTGCATCTCAAGTCAATTTATCTTTGTTTTAATGGGGTCATGAATTGAGAAATCAAATTTTCGCTGAGCTTTTTAATGTACAAGAGATCATTGTACTATAAAAACAGTTTCAGAGCTCAATACTTTAATCCAAAATAGCTAATGTGAGCAGCAGGAGAAAGCAGGATTACTAGACTAAAAATAACATTTCCATCCACCAGAAGACAGTGACATGGCACGTTTTTTGAGAAGCTCAAAGGGAATCTGGGCATTATACTGTATACTGTACTGTATCAATTAATAAAAGATAAGTTGCATTGGATAAAAGCATTTACCAAACATAAATGTCTTTTTTTTTTTTT
>NW_015604060.1:0-501 GCF_001515605.1 Sinocyclocheilus anshuiensis | reverse complement strand
GAGCACCTAGATATCATTCCAGTCAATGAGACGCCTCTAAAAACTATTGCGTTAGCCGCCTGATGTATTCCAATGAAGGTTTCACACCTGTGTCGAATGCACTGCACTTCCTCTCAAGTGCGAGACAACAGGAAATAGCCACACACTGCATCTTACCACCAATAAATGTGAAATGGATCTTACCCACTCAACAAGGTGTGTAGATTAAAACAAAAGAACTGAGGGAAAGAGATCCAGCAACACTTGCGGTCAAAAACTGAATTATCATCTTTAAAAAAATATCAGGATAAAGATAAAGTGCAAATTAAAAATTTGACACAACAAATCAAACTTTATGAAAACTTTACAAATTTGTTTTATTTGTTGTCTCAAATCTTTAATACCTTTAATACATTAAATATATTTCTTGAGAGAATAAATGTACAAATTTTAGTAGGGTAATATTGGACAACTGGGTTTAGAAAAATATATTTATAGATAGAATAAGACCAGATAAAAAAA
>NW_015604059.1:0-501 GCF_001515605.1 Sinocyclocheilus anshuiensis | reverse complement strand
CGCAATATATATTGAATCGGCACACAAGTATCGGGATAGTATTGATTCGGCAGATTAGCGTATCATCCCAGCCCTAATGTGCACCTTTCTCATTGTCCATGAGCATGAATGATTGCAGATAGAGACAGAGAGTGTGTGAGTAAAGGTCATATATGGAAAAGCACACCAAGTGTCCTGAAACGCTCCTTAAAGGTGCTTCTAGGAAGTGACGAACCTCATATGGCTGGCAAGTCCCCCACTATTTCTCACACACTGGAAATTCCAGTTTCACTACAGCCTGAATCACTACTACAGACACACGTGCTCCAGTAACTGAATTGCAACATCACGTTTGGGTAGTTTTCAACAGGACATTTAATTACTAACTATAATACAATGACAAAGTTTAAAGCACACTTGTCTGCTTTAAAATGGACAATGAAATTTAAGCAGTCACTAATCAACATCGCTAACAAATCTCTGTTTCCCTTGTTCCTCAAAACGTTTTTTTTTTTTTTTTTT
>NW_015604058.1:0-497 GCF_001515605.1 Sinocyclocheilus anshuiensis | reverse complement strand
TGTTGTCAGTTCATGACCTTTCCTCGTACTTTCATATAAGTGGTTACTGTAGTTCAGGGCTGCCAGAAAATAATCTCGTTATCAGAGTTGTCTTATTTCATGACCCATTCACATCTTCTTCTATGTCACTTCCTGTGTCAAAATGATGGAGAATGCAAAATAGAGAGAACCCCCTGCTATTAGATTAATCTGTAGTACAAAATTACCTGTCAAATTAGCGCTCACACCTGACAGACCACCATTGGGACACGTCAGATGAGCTTCATGTGCTCCTTAACTCATCTGATATCAGCACAGTGACATGGAATAAATAGTCTTTATGCAATAAAGGCCAGTACACAACATAGACCACACACACACACACACACACACACACACACACACCTGTTACAGTATTGAATGGACATTGTCTGGTGAGCATAAAAGTCTGGCTGAGTTTACGTGTTCATAAAAATAAAAAAAAATGTATATATATATATATATATATACATACATTA
>NW_015604057.1:0-478 GCF_001515605.1 Sinocyclocheilus anshuiensis | reverse complement strand
TGTGTGTGTGTGTGTGTGTGTGTGTGTGTGTGTGTGTGTGTTCGGAGAGGTTCTGAAATTATGAGAAAACCTTCATTTGGGAACATCCCGATTAGTAAAAATTAATGGGTTTTTCTTATTGTAAAAGTTTTCTGTTAAGTTTAGCTGGTTTTATCTGTCCATCATCAAAACCATAGCAGAGCTCAAAATAAATTTTCAGTGAGTTTATTACAAACGAGGAGCCTAGCAGACAAGAGTGAAGCTCAGGCGTGTTTAAAGAGAGCTTCATTTCCTGAGAAGGATTGTATTTGGTTCTTGCTGATAAACATGTTGAGTAAAATATTTTTCTATTCAAATCCAGACAGATTTCTTTCACTGAAGTTCAATGCTACGTTTGTGGAATAATTGGCTGATTCCTTATTTCAAAGCAGCCATAATGTCATTAAATATCTTGTCAAGTCCTTTCAGTCAGGCTTTAATGTGGCGGCAGCTGTTTTAT
>NW_015604056.1:0-501 GCF_001515605.1 Sinocyclocheilus anshuiensis | reverse complement strand
CGGAAATGCTCCCGACCACTAGGGGGCAGTTGGTCTGCAGAAATGGGCAATTGTGCGCATGTCACGTGTATTCGCGGGCGCCACCGGGGAGTCTGAACCTGCTTTGATCGTTTTAACGCTGCTTGCTCCCTGGCGTTATTTCAGTTCGCAATGTATTGTCCATTTTGTGGGGCTACGCTTGAAAGCTGCCCTTCTTTTTGCAGCACATGTGGAAAAAGCGTACAGTTTCTTAGAGACAAAGTTCCTGATGCAAATATGCCCAGCACCAGTGCAGGTAAGTTACATAGCCAGGCTGTTAACTTTACTGTATTGATTTGTAAGGCCCTATGATTTCCGCGATGCTGAAAACGCGGATGGGGTTTGAAAAAAAGAAAGAAATTTGGGAAAAAATCAAACGGATTTCACAGGGCCTTAGATTTGGAACAGAATTGCTGCTTTGTAAACTGTGGAGTATAATGTGAGAGATTACTATGACAATGTTTTTGAAGCAGGAAAAACAGA
>NW_015604055.1:0-501 GCF_001515605.1 Sinocyclocheilus anshuiensis | reverse complement strand
TAAAATAAATGGAAAAAACAAGAAGGCAAGTTAGTCTGCATAACATAATGACTCTCTAACACATATTATAATACTGTAAAATAAATGTCATTATGAAAAATCAGTAGTCTGTATCAGTATCTCTGTCCCCTTTAAGGGATTTCACTGAATAACAGCAGTTATGCATCACCGTCCCATTTACTGTGGATGCCAAATCCCATGTGACTTGATGTCAGCTCAGCAGTCTGCCCAGCATTTAAGACCAGGTTA
Source organism: Sinocyclocheilus anshuiensis (assembly GCF_001515605.1). NCBI lineage: Eukaryota > Metazoa > Chordata > Actinopteri > Cypriniformes > Cyprinidae > Sinocyclocheilus > Sinocyclocheilus anshuiensis. The sequence goes on along the minus strand of NW_015604055.1, from coordinate 252 downwards.
TATTCAGCGGCCTGTTTTCCACTGTCCCCCTTCACAGCAGCAGGAATTAAATAAAGCAATTCCACATCGGTTTTCCCTGACAAATACAGTGACAAAAGTCTTGATCCTTTTAACACATGCAAGACGTCCAAAATTATGAATTTTTTTTTTAGCTTTCAAACACCAGCTATTATTTCCTGTTTTGAGGGATTTATATATATATATATATGGTGTGTTTGGGATCATTGTCCTGCTGCATAACCCAAGTGCGCT
>NW_015604054.1:0-501 GCF_001515605.1 Sinocyclocheilus anshuiensis | reverse complement strand
GTGTGTGTGTGTGGGTGTGTGTGTGTTCGTGAATGTGTGAGTCTAGGGAGTGAGATAGAGAGTTATTAAAAGACTGCATGTTTTTGTTCAACAAGATAATGAAACATAACTTATGAGGCTCTGGAGGATGGAGGGACTTGGGTGTTTGGTATTTGTGTCTCCAAATATATGCCAACACTGGGAGTTTTGTGGCTTTTAGCATGTCTGTTAGCATTGAGGTTATCTATATGCTAGCATGGCCCAAAAGTTAACTTTAAGCTAATATGGGGATTTAGTTTATGAAAGTTTCCAAAAGTTTATGAATGGAACACCTGGATGACCAACTACATTCGCTAAAATGTGCAATACACAATATACAGTATATTCAGAGTGCATTATAATTACATGGTAAGCACAGTATTATTCAAATGTACTGTAAAAAGTTGTATAAAATATTACATTACATTATTATACAGTTGCTTATGCTCACCAAGGCTGCATTTATTTGCTGAAAAATACAGT
>NW_015604053.1:0-501 GCF_001515605.1 Sinocyclocheilus anshuiensis | reverse complement strand
TCAAGCACCTCTTTCCTGTAAGCTTCAGATACAACCAACTGAGTTCCATCTTCCTTACTCTTTCTATAGAGTAGACCTGCCTTGAGAACATATGTTTCTCCCAAACCCTGCAAGAAACAACCTTCCTCCTCAGCTTGCTTAAAACACTCCACTAGAGAGGGGTCTTCCCTTTGTAGCTTCGCTAGGTTGTTAGGTATGGTAATATCAGAATCTGTTAGTTCAGGTTCCCCCAAATCTAGCTCAATGTGGTCAGTGTCGCCAACAAGTCTCTTCACCTCCTCCCTACATCGCTCTAACCTCTCTTCCTCAGTGGGCTTAGGCTCGGCCTCTATGTCAGAAGTTGAAAAAGGCATCTCCTTCCAAGTATTAGTCTCTGTCTCCTGCCTTATACTCTGGGTTTGGGCTCTCATAACTACACCACACCGAGCGGTGCCCTGCACTAGATCTGCCAAAATAGGGACATCAGTGCCCAGCAAAATGGGATAGGGGAGACTAGTAGCT
>NW_015604052.1:0-501 GCF_001515605.1 Sinocyclocheilus anshuiensis | reverse complement strand
TCATCGGTCATCCCACTCTTGACCTCTGCACCAGTCCAGCCAAAGACTTGTGTTCTGCCGGAACCCTCCGTTTGCAGCGGCTGGTAGCGCAGTGAGGAGTCCAGGAAGGACATGTGGTCCATATACTCTGCTAAACTGCTTAGGCACTGCATCACTGGTTTGCTCTTCTTCCTTTCAGCTTCGGATAGCACAACACGCCTTGGTTTTACCGGCGCAGCTTCGGACACATTCACAGACACATTGGCTGGATCTACATTAGTGCTTTGAGCAGGATCTTGGCTGGTTTTTGTTAGTGAGAGGAAGTCGTCCTCCGACTCTGAATCGGACTGGAAAATGTCTTTATTGCCAATGCCCATCTTTTTCCGCCCCCTCATTCTAGAGGACAATTTAAGGGGACTACCATCATCAGAGGGTTCTTCCAAAACTTCCAACCTCACAGTCTGAGGTACTTGTACTTGGGACTGTGGGTTTGGTGTTGGTTGTGATTTGAGTGTGGACTGT
>NW_015604051.1:0-501 GCF_001515605.1 Sinocyclocheilus anshuiensis | reverse complement strand
TATATACATAATAAATATACACAGTACACATACATATACTATGTACACAAAAACATTTCTTTTGGATGCAATTAATCGCGATTAATCGTTGCCCAGCACTAACATATATATATATAAATAAATATATTCACTCACATTTATCTAAGAGATTAACTATATTACTTTATTGAAATATCTGAAAATTATTGTCATATAAATACACTCATATTCAAATATCTGTTCCCTATAGAAACACAGTAACTGGAATAAGGATCACAACAGCTTCATACTCCCATCTAGAAAAGATCTGATGGACCGCAGTGTCATTGTTGTTACTCTGGTCACCGCTGGAAGGTACAGCAAGCTCATTCTTAACAGTAATATAGCACCTGAAACTCGGGCCATTCTGGTTGTGCACAGTACCATAATAGTCCTGTCATATTCTCTGTCAACTTACTTTGTGCTAGCTGGGATGTTCTGCTCTGCTGGCTAAAAATGAATATCTATTTGTGTGTTCTTCAG
>NW_015604050.1:0-490 GCF_001515605.1 Sinocyclocheilus anshuiensis | reverse complement strand
TTGCCTTCCCCTACCTTTAGAGAAGAGCGTTTCAGGGAGGGGACACATCAGATAATCTTACACCTCCCAGGGGCATATGCTGAAATGTGTGTGTGTGTGTGTGCGTGTGTTGGTGGGCGGAGGGGTGGGGGGGCACAGGTAACAATGTATTTTACATGAAAGGAAGAGTATAAAGTTACAGTGCTGATAACCATAATACTGAAAGCACAAAAAAGAACAAGAAAAGGGGGATTGTTTTCTGTGTGTTGGTGTGTGTGTGTGTGTGTGTGTGTGAAGCCTCTGTACCTGTAAGCAGGCCTGGATTCTGCATATAGAACTAAGCAGAAACGCCCTTGCATGATTGTTTATTAAACCTTTTGGCTACATTTATGACACTGAAAACAATTTGGTGTGGAAACAATTTTCACTCAGAAATTGCTTAATTTTCACAAGTAATTATAAACAGTTATCTATCTATCTATCATCTATCTATCTATCTATCTATCTATCT
>NW_015604049.1:0-501 GCF_001515605.1 Sinocyclocheilus anshuiensis | reverse complement strand
TTATAGACCTTGCATCACCATCCAAATCTAATGCAAGGCAAAGAAAATGCAGTCAAAAGACTGTATACCAAGACAGTATGTCACTCATGTTGCTATGAATGGGAGAAGATGTGTAATATGGCGAAACATGCCCTGCCTTTTAAATAAAAGAGCCAATTAATTGCTAGTAGGTAAAGTCACTGCAACACTGCATCTTGTAATATACATTTTCTTAAAGGGACAGTTCACCCCACAATGAAAATTCTATCATCATTTACCCAACCTCATGTTGTTCCAAACCTGAATTTATTTCTTCTGTTGATCACAAAAGAAAGTATTTTGAAGAATGTTGGTAACCAAACAATTGACTGTAGCCATTGACTTTTTCCCATACTATGAAAGTCAATGGCTACAGTCAACTGCTTTGTTACCCACATTTGTCAAAATACCTTCTTTTGTGTTTAGAAGATGAAAGAAACTCATACAGGTTTGGAATGACATGAGGGTGAGTAAATTATGACA
>NW_015604048.1:0-501 GCF_001515605.1 Sinocyclocheilus anshuiensis | reverse complement strand
TGGAGCGCTGGCGGATCTTCTGCAAGAAGGTGTAGAAAGCCAAGACGTTGGCGGGAAGGCCTGTGATCAGTGTGAATCCGTAGATCGCTAACACCAGGTTACTGAGACCAACCGTCCACGCCATCGTCAATGATGCAAACCTGTAAAAGAAAAATAAACTAGATAAACTCAGGTTTTACATCTTACATCCAATGTCAAGAGAACCTGTGTGCATTTGAACTGTGCATAGCTGCAAGAACCTTTTTCTGGTTCCATAGATGTTGAAGGTTCTTCATGGAACCATAGATGCTATAACGAACCTTTATTTTTGAAGGATCGAGGTCAAAATATAGCCGCAATAGGCATACTTACAAATGATTCTGGTGTGTGAAGCATTATATTTCCTATTAAAATTCACAAAATTGCATTCTGACACAAATTAAAAACAGTTGAAAGCTGACTGACAAAGTGACAACATAAACACCTTTCCATCATTTTGCACTGATTTGCAGAAAATATTAT
>NW_015604047.1:0-501 GCF_001515605.1 Sinocyclocheilus anshuiensis | reverse complement strand
AGCACTGCAGGCTACAGCGCCATCTATTGGATTTTGCTGATATTGCATCACATTAGTCATTTTGGACCAACTGCCTCACGGCCCGGATGAAAGTGTCCAGCGGGCCGTCGTTCGCCCGCCTCTGCTCTAGATGGTGCAGGCTTGACATGTAGTGTTGTCTCTTGGTCTCAAGACCATTTTTTGAAGGTATTGGTCTTGTCTTGGTCTCGCCTGCATTTGTACAGGATCTTTTCTCTGTCTAAAAACTAAAAGGACTCAGGGTTTTATTTCAAGACCAGTCAAGACCACAACTGCAGAAATATTGCTAAATTGCTGTTACTGACTGCTGTCTGATTTATTTGTCAACATCATTAATGTAATGATGTAAAATGTCCTGCTTCAAATGCAATCAATATATTATTTATAATATTATTTATTTTGATATTGCTGCGTCCGGTCAGAATTTTATGAGAAATTGTGTCAAACATTTCACCACAATTAATAATCTTGAAAAAAAAAAAA
>NW_015604046.1:0-501 GCF_001515605.1 Sinocyclocheilus anshuiensis | reverse complement strand
TACCATGCTAATCCCTCCGAGAGTTGTCATGACAGAAATATACTGTATATATACACATCAAAAAAATTTTATACTAAACTTTAACCCTTAAAGTAATGTATCAGGTATGACACAAAACACTGTGAAAGGAAACATCAGGGGTTATTTTATTTTTCATTATAATGTGTGAAGGGTATGAATTTTAAATTACAGCGACAAGGTTGAAATAATGTTGCATTTCACGGTTAGTAATGATAAATAACTTACTTTGCAAAAACTGTGACTACATAATAGGTTTAGAAATGGGGTCCAAACCTCAATATGACGTAATTTTTAAGTCAAGTTTTGTTCAGAATCAATTTCCATGTGATCAAAGACAAATATCAGTCTCTGTTTGACACAGACAGGCTTCAAACCTCTGTGAAACATAATTTCTACACACAAAGTCAGAACTACATCCCCTGAAGGACAGGACACTCTACTGTGCCACATCTCTACAGCGTCTGACAAATCAAAGCATGT
>NW_015604045.1:0-501 GCF_001515605.1 Sinocyclocheilus anshuiensis | reverse complement strand
TAATGAAGGAGGGATGCCCCTGTACTCAATGGAGACAGAGACCCCAACAGTCGAGGACATCCAGCTGCTGAAGAAGACTGTGGAATCAGAAGCCACACCGGTACAATCAAACACTTGTAGATTTTCACAGGCACAAAAGATGCCCGAACAGTGTCAAACATGCAAGTTTGTTTTACAGCATAGGTGCCAAACTCATTTCTTAAAATTTGGTGTAGGCTACCTAGTGCAATACATGCTTTTCTAGACCTAATAAGGTCAAAGATAAACATTCTGCTTTAATAACTAACATTGTGTAAAAACAAAACCTGGCCAACAATGTTCTTTGGGTTGGATATCTTTTGCTGTAATAAGCCACCTGAAACCAAACATCTGTGTTAATGTTTGGCCTAAATAAAAGAAACTACAGGTAATTTTAATTTAAGATTTAATTTTCAGTCCAACAGCATCAAATCAGTATTACAGGGAAAGTTCACTCAAAAATGAAAATTCTGTCATTAATTA
>NW_015604044.1:0-501 GCF_001515605.1 Sinocyclocheilus anshuiensis | reverse complement strand
TGAAGATATTTTGTAAATTTCCTACCGTAAATATATCAAAACTTCTTCTTAATTTGTAATACGCATTGCTAAGGAGTTTATTCGGACAACTTTAAAAGCAATTTTCTCAATATTTTTTTTTTTTTTGCACCCTTATTTTATTATTATGGAAAGCTTATTTATTCAGCTTTCGGATGATGTATAGATCTCAATTTCAAAAAATGGACCCTTATGACTGGTTTTGTGGTTCAGGGTCACGTATAATTAAATATATTTAATACTAACAATTATTATTTATTGATGATAAACAAAAATGCTATACACATTTTTTTTATATATTACATTTGAATTATTATAAAGTTATAATTATTATTATTGTATAAAATTACATAATTTTTTAAATATGTAATAATAATAATTAAATATTTTTGTTCATTTTTAATTGTATTGCTGCTGCCTTTTTATAAAAGCAATGAGCATTTTTTTATTTATTAATTATATACGTGTTAAATATTCTATTAT
>NW_015604043.1:0-501 GCF_001515605.1 Sinocyclocheilus anshuiensis | reverse complement strand
CAGCTCCAGCCCAGAGGTCACACCCATTTGACCTTTCACCTCCTCTGAAACATTTAGTATCCTAGCAACCTGTAGCATGAACACACAGCGTTCGCATCAAATGAATTAACATCCAGAATCAAAAAGTATTGCACAGAAGCTAAGCTAAATTTGGGCTGTGGGTGGGTCAACTGTTTTTGTCCATAATATTGGTCCTGTGACTGACATAATCAGCCAACTTAAAATGTAATTCCCATATACACAGACTGAAGCATCTGAAGCTGCTTTCAGAAGCAGAAAGACAGAAAGTGGACAGTCACATGTATAAGAGGCTTTTTGGGTCATTTTTAATTGGATTAATCTACATTCAGCCCCTGCAGTGTGGCACAACTGGTCTTGTCCTCTGATTGGCTGGAAGAACCAGTCTGCAACCTGAAGAATAGGCTGACTCACATAATGAGACTGTAATTGCAGAGCTGTTGGTCATGATTGTATTCAGTAAGTGGGTGTGGATGGCTGTCC
>NW_015604042.1:0-501 GCF_001515605.1 Sinocyclocheilus anshuiensis | reverse complement strand
AAGAGAAAGGAAAACTTGAAATCTCATCATATGACCCCTTTAAGATGCACACGAACATTTATGGACAAACGTTAGTTGTTTCAGATAAACATTGCAAGTTTATTCAGTTTATACAGAATACTTACATCTAGCACGTATTCCTGAATAATGGCGTGCATGATAATGGCAACTAACGTGTAGAAGAAGACAGTGGCCACATCTTTCAGACCGTAATGGAAGTAATTCACTGCTGTTTCCTCTGGACCTCCTAAAATCCATGATACAAACAAAATGCAAGCATAAAAAAACATCATAATGCTGTCTTATTAAATGCTAAATTGCATGATTGCACACTTAGTATGGCCAAGTATGGTAACTTCTTGATTTAATTAAGTATAGACAGAACGGATTTGTTTGGCCAAACGCAAACAGCAAGATAATGAATAACAGAACCAATGCACTCGATCTTACACATTACTTTGGAAGTAGGGATATGCCGGTATCAAATTTTCATGTTGCGAT
>NW_015604041.1:0-501 GCF_001515605.1 Sinocyclocheilus anshuiensis | reverse complement strand
GACAGTTTTGTATGCTCTCATTGATGCCTCTCGTCTTTCAATGATGTAATTATTGACAGGTGCTCCACCATCAACCTCAGGAGCATCCCAAGTAATATGAGCAAAATCTTTTGTAAGCTCTTTCACCTTAATTGGACCAGTTGGACCAGGTGTATCTGAGAAAGAATTCATAAACAGGCTGGTTAGACATCATTTTATGGTATGTTGTTATATGCACTATAAATAATTTGCATGATTTAATATGAGAAAAAATATATTTAAATAAATATACCATAGATTTTCACAAGAATGCTTGCATCCTTCTTCCCAGCTGAATTTGAAGCTTCAATTGTATATCTACCAGCATCATAGCGGTGCACCTTGTCAATAATGAGAGTTGTAGCAGTATTTGTCACTTCAATAAAGCCACGATTTTGGAGGTCCACACCGGGTTTGGTCCAGGTTACAGTTGGGATTGGTCTACCAGTAACAGTAACATGGAGCCGCAGAGAACTTCCTGCT
>NW_015604040.1:0-501 GCF_001515605.1 Sinocyclocheilus anshuiensis | reverse complement strand
TGCCTCATCTGCTTTTTTTTTTTTTGGTACTTTAAGCGAGATCTCCAGCTGTCTTCATAAACCCGTATCATTTTTCAGTCTCCCGTGAAACACAAAGGAAAGGAATTATGCCGTTGTCCTGGATGATTTTGTCCATACAAAGAAAGCGAATGAGGCTGGATGCTGTCGAGCACCAAAAATGACAAAAAAGCACCATGAATAAATCATAAAAGTGGCCTACATGACTCAAGCCTTCAGTCTTCAATTCATACAGATTATTTTTTAAATGTGTTTGATTCATAACATATAGCACTATTATACAATAAAATAATAGAATTACACACTTTCTATTAGAAAAACATATATAGGCTAAGTCTTCAGATTCCAAGTTATACAGACTATTTTTATGATGTATTTTCTGTATGTGTCATTTATAATATATACAGAACTTACTAATGTGTATAAATGTATACACATAAATTAGTGCTGGGTGGTATGACCAAAAATTTATATCACGGTATT
>NW_015604039.1:0-501 GCF_001515605.1 Sinocyclocheilus anshuiensis | reverse complement strand
CTGTTTTTGCAAATGCTCAGAGATTGAGATTTTTGCTGAACCATGAAATGTCCTGAAAGTTACCCAGACTTTGGAGATGTCTTTAATGGGCTATGGATAAAAGATCATTCTTTTGAGACTTCTCTGATAAAAAAGAAATAAATAAATAAAGTACAGTAGTTCGTCAACAGCATATGTTGTGTTTTGGTTGATGGTGTTTTTGGGTCAACCAATAAGCATGCTGTTTTTTCTAATATGGAGGCTAAGCCTGTCTGAAAAAAGAGGGGTTTTTAAAGCGTGATTTCAGCTAAAAAAGAATAATGTACAGATGTCCGATTTTATTGCTGATTTGAAATCAAGCGTATAGCGTTAGTTCTGGCAGGTTACGCTCCTGATCATATCTACCTATAGGAATATGACACCTATCACTGCATTCATATATAAGGTCTATTCAGTATTATTCAGCAGCTTTTTTGCTTGCTCAGAAGCAAATTACCCTCCTCCATCCCCAACTCCTCCTTT
>NW_015604038.1:0-501 GCF_001515605.1 Sinocyclocheilus anshuiensis | reverse complement strand
CTGTCTACAAGCCTCGATCTGTCCAAGTTAAATCTGATAGTCAAGGCTGACATTAGAGAACCACAGATGTTCAGGGGGGATGGTAGCGACAAATGTTCCATCCTGGAGTGGATTGAACAGATGGAGGTGTATTTGTCTAAAAAAGGTTGCAGCAAAGCCGACAGTGTGGAAGAGATATTGAACCATCTCTGTGGCCGGGCAAAGAGCATTGTCAAGGTTAAGCTGAAAAGTAGCCCGGTTGTTGTACTCTGTCCTGAAGTTGTCTATGAGGTACTGCGGCGCTACTTTAGAGAGAGCCCTGGCTCGTGCCAGCCGTTGGCCGACTTTTAATGCGACACAGCCGAAGAAAAGTGAGCGCCCTGTTGATTTTTGGGTCAGGTTGAATGAGGAAGCCGAGCTAGCAGAGGCTCACCTGAAAAGATACGGTGGCAAGATGGAAAACATGAGCTCAGAGGCTGCAATGATGTTTATCAGAAACTGCCCTAATTCTGACCTTTCCAG
>NW_015604037.1:0-500 GCF_001515605.1 Sinocyclocheilus anshuiensis | reverse complement strand
GACTAAAACTACAATTAAAACAGGCCGCCAAAAACAACACTATGTAGAAGCCAAAAATAATTTTCTTTTGCTTTAGGACCCGGGGCCCTCAGTATGTCGCTCGGGGGACCCCCGGGGGCCGCGGTGCAGAATTTGGGGCCCCTGGGACCCTTGTAAACAAATCCCACTCTCCACCTATTTGAATGGGTTTACCATAGTAACTTTGTAGACACGGCTTAGAAAGATCCAATCGACCCAAGGGCGCCATTTGCATATCGTCACGGGCCCCTCGAGTGGGCGGAAAAGTTTGGTGACCCTACGACCTCGTTTAGGAGTCAAAAGGTCAAAAAAGGGACGAGTGTCCACCAAACTGCTACACGATTAGTTGGCGAGTGGGACGTCTCCCATTCGGAGACGACAGGTCGTAGGATCTCGAAACTTTGCAGTGTTTACCGTCAGAGGCCCCTGAATTGACCCCCAAAGTTTGGGGCCCCTAGCTGCTTTCTAAGCCTTTTAAGTAC
>NW_015604036.1:0-500 GCF_001515605.1 Sinocyclocheilus anshuiensis | reverse complement strand
GGCGTGATAACGTGTGAGGGCTGCAAGGTAAGAAGCTAAACAACCTTGTCAGCGCGTGTGTGGCAAAGAAAAAGCGGGAAAAGCCAACAAATGAGCCATTCTGGAAAATAGCAGAGAAGTTTCTTTCGGATTATTGTCTTTCTAAGGAAGAAAAATGCACTATTGTGCTTACAGGACTTTGGAATTCACATGCCAGAGTGTTAATAACTCACGTAGTCAGGTTGAAATGTTGCTAAAAACGTCACAATTACAATACAACGACAATATAATCCCTGTGTCTTGTTTTTCTTTACCTTCTGCTACACTTTTGTTAATAAAACCGTCAAAAAAGGAAACGCTTTGGATCACAGCACGTCGTTAGCAGTTTTGCAACCACGTCCTCCCCCCGTTCGTTCCCGCCGAAGCTCCTCTTTTCGTGCATTTTTCAAACACGCCGTCCACTCAGCAAAGAGGAATTTTGTGCTTATTGTGTATTCCTGTTTGCTGCCTGTCACCGGAGC
>NW_015604035.1:0-500 GCF_001515605.1 Sinocyclocheilus anshuiensis | reverse complement strand
ACCCATGGAAAGTACAAGGGTGAGGTTAAGGCTGAAGGCGGCAAGTTGGTCATTGATGGTCACGCTATCACCGTCTTCAGCGAGTGAGTGCTTTCCATACAAACATTGTGTTGTATTCAGTGCTGCGCATTGAAATGTGCTCTGATCTCCCCATCTGTATCCACACAGGAGGGATCCAGCCAACATTAAATGGGGTGATGCAGGTGCTGATTATGTTGTGGAGTCTACTGGTGTCTTCACCACCATTGAGAAGGCTTCTGTATGTAGTCATAGTCATTACCTTAGACATAAACGCTACTGTTTATTTCTTGTGTTTGAACCTTTGCTTTCTCTCCTACTAGGCTCACCTTAAGGGTGGTGCCAAGAGGGTCATCATCTCTGCACCCAGTGCAGATGCCCCTATGTTTGTCATGGGTGTCAACCACGAGAAATATGATAATTCCCTTAAAGTTGTCAGGTAAGGATATACATTTGTATGGGGGGAATACTTCTGTTTTTTT
>NW_015604034.1:0-500 GCF_001515605.1 Sinocyclocheilus anshuiensis | reverse complement strand
AAGCATTTGTGTTGAACATGAAGCTTGTGTTTACTTTTCTGTAATATGCTAAACTGACACTTATATGCATGTGGGAGAATGTTGTCTTACATGAAGTCAAATTGGGTTGAATTTGGGCAAATCCAGAAATTCGATAAAAGATATTCTCTTTACATTAACAAAAGTTTGTGCTCGTCTGTGTGTGTGTGTGTGTGTGTGCATTTGAGCTGTCATACCAAATGAAACAATTAAACGGTCTGTTTTGTGGGTTTAATGAGTTTGTTTACACTCATCCCTGAGCAGAGTATCAGAGCCAAAGGCTACACCAAGAACATTTAACAAATATTGTCTCTTGTGACATAAAACACACACACAACCTCCATTCCTCCAGCTCTCATCTATCTCAATTTTCCGCTCCCTTTTTTCTCTCCCCGTATTAGGTGTTTGCAAACCCTCAGGATAATGCAATGTCAAGTTACATTCAGCATTAAATGAGCTAAACAAATAAATAAATAAATTCA
>NW_015604033.1:0-500 GCF_001515605.1 Sinocyclocheilus anshuiensis | reverse complement strand
AACAAGATAAAATCTAATTAACAAACCAACCTCAGCTTTTAAGTACAGCAACCAAACATCAATATTCACATAAACATAGCTTCATTATAAATTGTGAGCAAGGAAGACAAGTTGGTTCACTCTCTCTGGTTTTAATGCTGCCCTGGTACCTGTGACCACATTACCCCCTGTACTAAAAATTATTTCAGAGGGGGTGCTGGTGGCTGTGATACACAAGTATTTTTTTGCAAGCTTGCTCACTCTCGGGAAGTTGCGCTCATGTAGCCTCCACCACTCAGACTCACTGTCAGAATCAGGAGACATCAGGTAGCTTTCCAGCTCACTCTGTACTTTCTGTCTTTCAGTGAGAGGTAAGGCATCTGCACTAAGGCTTTGCTTTTTGAAGAAACTACCCAGAAACTACTTAGTTGCTTCTTCATACCCAGTGGTGGAGGTGGTTCAGCAGCAACTCCTCGTTCTGCACCTGCTGCTTCTGTTTCAACCAGAGTCTCTGCCTGGGG
>NW_015604032.1:0-500 GCF_001515605.1 Sinocyclocheilus anshuiensis | reverse complement strand
AAAAAAAAAAAAAATCTACCCATCATGACAATATTGCAAAAATTAAAATCGTTCTTTATGTATGTTGTTTGTGTATATATTGTAATACATGTCAAGACAAATAGAGTTTCAAGAATTTATTGTTTGTTCATCGTATGTATGCACATATAATGTTTATACATACAGTACAACATATTCACAATTTGAGGGTGGCATGACAGATCACTAAACAGAATCAAAACCGTATAAAATAAATCCTAAATAGATAAGACAAATAAATAAGTACATTAATAAATAAATAATAGTATAAATCAGATATATATCTATAGGACTCATATTGTGTCTGCATGCTTTCAGGAACATCCTCATCATTGATTTCTTGTACAAACAATATAGACTAAAATAAGACCAAGGGGCTTTGATACTGTACACGAGTTCATGAGGCTACTTGACTTCAACCAACAGAAAAAAAATCAAAGATTGTGTTAACCAATAAAATCAGGAAGCACTTTTATAGACTC
>NW_015604031.1:0-500 GCF_001515605.1 Sinocyclocheilus anshuiensis | reverse complement strand
GCACACTTTCTGATGTGTGTATGTGTGAATAAAATAAAATAAAATATTTATTTTATTTTCATCTTTGACCCGTAGACAGATGTAGAATCAATTTCAAGTGGCAAAAGTTATTTAGTTATTGTTTTCTTTTTTCTTTACCCTCTGTAGATTGGTGATATTCAGATGAGGCCTGTGGAACAGACATCATAACTCTTTTAACAGATAAACAGAGTATCCCTATCGTCTTGACCGGCATCCTAACAGCTCATAAACAATTTAAAATGTTATTTGTGGAGGTGTCAAAGATGACATTAGTGTTCCTTATCTTATTGCTTAATTGTTATTTACAATACAATTCATAATAAAATGCAAGCGGCCCACAATCCAAACATTGCTCTGCCTCATGCTACATTTACATGCTACATGCTACATGCTACTTAACCAGTATCTCTTTTGAGAATTGTTTTTTTTTCTTTTGTAAATGTGACCCTGGAGCACAAAAGCAGTCTTAAGTCGCTGGG
>NW_015604030.1:0-500 GCF_001515605.1 Sinocyclocheilus anshuiensis | reverse complement strand
GCTGAATAGAAAAAAAACAGAAATCTTGTAACTTTATAAACTTTATAAATGTCTTTACTGCCACTTTTGATCAGTTAAAAGGTAAAAAAAAAAAAACATACTGGCTCAAAACATCTGAACGGTAGTGTATATCCACTTTTAGGAAAGGCCTGAGTTAAGTCACGCCTGGATTTGCTGAAAGCAGCGTGACAAGACAATTTTGTGGAAACAGCTGTGTTTGGCACTCAATCTGAATCCACTAAAAACCACATACTGCTCAATACCCAAGTAACAGCACCTCTATTGTGAAACATGGTGTTGCTAAGAGTTTTTGTTTCATTTCAGCAGCTGTAAGTAGCCCTGCCTGCTGCTAGATAACTGTGAAGAGGTTAAATCCCCCATCATCAGTCACATTCTGCCTCCCATTAGTGGCTGTGATATTAATTGCTCTGAGCATAACTTACAAGGGATCTGTGTTTATAAAATGAGCACAACATAGTGCCGTTTAAAAATCTAAAATC
>NW_015604029.1:0-500 GCF_001515605.1 Sinocyclocheilus anshuiensis | reverse complement strand
GGTGTCGGTTCATCTCTGAGAGAGACAGAGAAAGTGATAGAGACAGAGAGACAAAGAGAGCACAGAGAGGTCAAGAGACAGACAGAGAATACAATTACCTCTTGACATACAAGATAATATCGCTAAATTGAACCTGAGAGAAAAAAAACGGCACCATTTGGTGTGCGTTTATCTATATAGAGATCCTGACAGGAGAGGATAGTCAACTGAACCGGGCTGGAAGTAGAGCTCCAATCGTCCAGTACAAATGAAATTCTGACCTTAACTGTTTCCTCTTTAACCCTGCTGAAAAGACCAACGTGAACCTCCATGTCCTGGCTGGTTTTTGCTGGTCAGTTCTGGTTTGGTGCTAGTATAGCTAGCAGATCAGCAAGGTTTTTCTGATGAAGTCTTATCATGGACTTCTTGGTGACTAAGCTAGTTATACCCATAAAACTTCCTGTGTGAAATACAAAACTTTACTTAAAGCCTTTATGTATAATGCATTATAAAGGTATTCA
>NW_015604028.1:0-500 GCF_001515605.1 Sinocyclocheilus anshuiensis | reverse complement strand
TGTAGCAGTAGCCATGTTATTCGGACTCATTTACGCCTTGAACCTTAGCTACCCACGGGAACTCAAATCTACATTTGAGGTCATCCAGAAAGTGTTCTTCAACCTGGATGGACACAGACTTTCACCAAAGGTGCAAACCCTGAAGAACAAGATGTTGGAGTAAGTTGATCCTGTTCTAATTTGTTCTGAGCTCAGCACTGAGCAGAAATTGGTGGTGTTATTGTTTTCTCTTTAACCGTGTTTTTTGATTGTATGTGGACAGTGGTTGACAGTCATTTCATTCAGGTACATGCAATATCAATATTGTTAATTTTTAGTTTTGGATTGTAGTTTGTTTCTATGTTTTACTAAAAATGTGTCAACCTAGCTGAAACTTTAAAACTACTGCTGTAGTTGATTTAAATTGATTTTAGAAATACTGGATTTTTACTAGATCTATCTTGTTCTAAGATTATATATCTTGTTCTGAGATTGTAGCTCAAGACTAAGCATAAATTGGT
>NW_015604027.1:0-500 GCF_001515605.1 Sinocyclocheilus anshuiensis | reverse complement strand
TCATGTTCAGCAGCAGCAGCTCTTAAAGCAGCCAAAATAACCTCAACAGCTGCTGTGATGCTGTTCATCAAATAACAAAAGAAAAAAGAGGAAAAAAATCACTTCTGTAGCTTTAAGGATTCATCGATATATCATTTAGAATTTAGTGTTTGATAACTTTATTCCATTTCTGCATATTTCCTACTTGCTGAAGGGCACAGGTCGCTAAATATGACACGTATTATAATGGGTTTATGTGAGGATTGTTTTAAGTTCACATAAATTAGAAGTTGTTGTTTTCTAATGTATAATAAATGTTAAAATTGATAACTCTCAGTTATACTGTAATGTTGAATGGCTGGTTAAATATTACGAAAAGAAATTCACAGAGACATCGGTAGTATTGGTATCAGTGATACTTGCATTAAAAAATATTTAAAATATACTGTCTTTATGTGGTTGCTACATTCATTTGATATAAATATAAAAGTATATTTAAAAACTTTAATGTTAGGTGGGAT
>NW_015604026.1:0-500 GCF_001515605.1 Sinocyclocheilus anshuiensis | reverse complement strand
CACTAAGGGGGAGGAGACCGCTAAAAGATTTTAAAGTACCATTTCTGTGGTAATACAATGTCCGATTTTAAAATGGTTTTCACAGAATGGATTTTGAGGTTTTAAGCTTTCAAATAATATATAATTTATGATGATTAGTAAAATATGTGATAGGGAAAAAAGACAACGAAAAAAAAGCATCAAGCGTCTCACAGGTGGGAAGGTGACAGTTAGGCCGATCTCATAAACCGATCTCAAGCTGATAACGCACCTGGCGTGAGAGGTTTGGCATGGCTTTTAGCAGCACCGTTTCAATCTCCGTTCGGTGCAGTTAAAATAATTATAATTCTGAAGGTGAGGTTCAATTCATTTTTTTTTTTTTATTAAATAACTAACAAAGATCGGTATCTGTGATTGTATCAGCAGATACTGCTTCCTGTGATCCAAAAATTCTGATCGGAGCCAGTGTTGCCAATTTAGCAATTTTGTTGCTAAATTTAGTAACTTTTCAGACTACCCTA
>NW_015604025.1:0-500 GCF_001515605.1 Sinocyclocheilus anshuiensis | reverse complement strand
AAAAAAAAAAGACAAGTTCCACAGCAAACTCAACTCCCACAGCAAACTTAACCAACCATGTCTTTATGGACCTATTTGTTTTTTTCTGAATGCAAACTGCATGACTAGGATGTGACAAGGACATCACTACTTGATCTTATACACAGGTCTAATGTTTTGAGTGATTGAGTTGATAAATTGCTCCAATACTTTTGTACATTTAGTGTACGAATTTAGATTTTTTACTGAGCGGTAGTTTTTACACAAAGACTTTGAATCTTAGATGATGTTCTATCAATGTATCGAGTATAGCTGAATCACTGTGTTTTGATATCATCAACATGCTCCAATTATAATAATCAATGTGTTGATAATGTCACCATAGTCATTCTGCGATACACGTCAATACTAGTACTAGTTGTTAGTGATTCCCACCACTAATACTCACACGGCCAAAGCGGACAGTTCGTTGATCAAGCATTCTTAAAAATGCTTGGCAGGACAGTCCTGGTGCTGCCATC
>NW_015604024.1:0-500 GCF_001515605.1 Sinocyclocheilus anshuiensis | reverse complement strand
GTTTTAAAGTTATTTATAATAAGTGATGTGAAGTGTACTGTTAAGCGCACTGATGTCAGGCTCATTTTGGATAATAAAGTTTGTTAAATACCCTGCCTCCATTACATATTTTTGTCACATAATTTTAAGAGTTTAATCACCACATTTGAGCTATCATTGCTAAAAATGTGTGTATGCATATATTCTGTTTATGTATATACGGTTTTCAATATACAGTACCAGTCAAAATTTTGGACACACAAATTGGAAGTGTGTCCAAACTTTTGACTGGCACTGTACAATAATATACACAAAGAATATCGGCCAATATATCGATATCGGAAATTTTTTACTCCCTAATATCGGTATCGGCCCCAAAAAACCCTATCGGTTGGGCTCTAATATAAACAAACTAAGGTTTTGCCTGTGCTCTAGCTAGGGATGTAACGGTATGAAAATTTCTTATCACGATTATAAGTGACCAAAATGATCACGGTTATCAGTATTATCACGGTATTGTT
>NW_015604023.1:0-500 GCF_001515605.1 Sinocyclocheilus anshuiensis | reverse complement strand
GGATGAAAATCCTTTTTAAGCCAATTGTGTGTTAGTGTAATTCCTTGAAGGACATGCGGAAACCAATCCTCTCTCTCTCCTTGTAAAACCCTCTTTTGAGAATGAGGCCTTCTGAGAGATAACCCTCTGAGCCTGCTCAGGTTAGACCGATCACACACACACAAACGCATCCTCACTCTCACATACGACATATGGCTCGGCTTTTTATGTGGAATGGTCTAATTCCAGATTAAAGTTGGATTTCCAAAGAAGCACTTACCATGCTTATTAGTTTAATTTATGAGTCTAGTATGAATATTATTCTCAGATCTACAGCAATAAACCAAGCAACATAAGCTGCTTTGTATTGTGCAATATATATTTTATAAGCATTGAAATGTATAAATATATAAAATCACCGGAAGTGAATTTCATATCATGGTGTCTAACTTCATGCCTCAATGACATTTTTAGAAATTAATAATTTTCTTGAGCAAATATATATATATATATATATATAT
>NW_015604022.1:0-500 GCF_001515605.1 Sinocyclocheilus anshuiensis | reverse complement strand
TCAGATACAATTTTCCAAAATGAGACGTGATTTTATTGCTCATAGCCTCCCCGAGGAAAACATCTGCTGTACGGCTACTCTGTATATTGTGTGACAGATTCAGTTCAGGATTTGAACACAAAGGCTTGTTATTTCTCCTCAGTCCTCATTAGTGTCTATGGGCTTGAATTCTGCAGATGTAGAGAAAGAGGACTTCAGCTATGATCAATACTCATCCAGGTTTCTCTTCTCAGCTTCAGAATTCACTTGGAAAATACAGCTGTCAGCAGCACGGCCAGCCGATCAATAACAACATCTCAAAGCCAGAAGACTGCACATACTATTGAAAACTCATCAGCTAAAGTATCTGCCTTTATACTTGTCCATCTGGAACGTTTTACAATAAGTGAGTAATAAAGCAGCTTATACCTAAATGCCTCTACTGTTCAAAAGTTTGGATTCGGTAAGATCTTTATGTAAAAAATGCAAATACAGTAAAAAAAAAAAAAAAAAAAAAAAAA
>NW_015604021.1:0-500 GCF_001515605.1 Sinocyclocheilus anshuiensis | reverse complement strand
CTCAGCATGTGTTCAGGATGACTCATACACAGAGTGAGGGAGTTAGTCAGATCGCTCTCTCTCTCTTTCTCTAGGCCAGCCCATTGTGCATTCTTACCACAGTTGAAGTCTTTCCAAAGTGGGTTGATGCTGTTTTGAGTTGTTTTCAGAGATGAACAGGAGGAGGAAGTGTTTTTGTTGTTGTATTGGTGAAATTATAACACATACGCTCATAAGAAGGAATAACAGTTATGTCATAATAATTCGAGGTACATTCCAGACTTTTCTTCCTTTCTTTTGAATGGGCAAATAATAACAGGAAATAAAAAATGCCCTCTGGACTATGACCTCAGATAAGTATACAACAGATTTACATCAGACATTGTGAAGGTGTGGCCACACTAGACTTTGTGTTTCCAAACTATAAGTCTGAAATAGTTTTTAAGTAACTTCACAAGCTTAGAGCAAATGTAATCACACCTTAAAGGGACAGTTCACACAAAAATGAAAACAACGTCTTC
>NW_015604020.1:0-500 GCF_001515605.1 Sinocyclocheilus anshuiensis | reverse complement strand
CCATATGGAGATATTTACTCAGATGTCATGACACAACTGTGGAAAATTTGTCTGTAGATCTGAAAGCACAGATCTGTGCTGAGCCAAGCGTTGCCTCTTGCAGGTACTCCCACGTCCTCCGAAGAAAACTGCAGAGGGGAGGCCGTTCCTTGTTACCCACCTCTCTTCAGGAAGAGCCGGGACAGGGAGTGGGAGGACAGCTGAAAAACCCCTCTATTCCCCTTTTTGGTGCTGGGTAAAGCTTTAAACACTCTCCATCCAGAACAAAACAACCCCGCAGTGATCCCTCTATCTGGCTCTTTCACTCTTTCTTACTCCGTAGAAAGCTCTATCCAATGGGAGATCAAGGTATCAGACTAGGGTGCGGATTGGATTGGAAGTACAAACTGGAAAACACACACTGACCCCTAGACCGCAACTCCCCACACCCATCTGCAGATTACAAGCCCCTCTGTGGCCAGGGCATGCCATCAACGTTATTAATGGCTGCTAAAATGTGG
>NW_015604019.1:0-500 GCF_001515605.1 Sinocyclocheilus anshuiensis | reverse complement strand
GCAGAAATTAATATTTGCATTAAAGAGCGATATTTACCCCCCTTGGATTGTTTTCAATGTGCCGTTTTACCTTTATAAGGGCAAATTTTCTAACCTTAGTAAAAAAAACAAATGTCAACTTTCATGTAAATTCTTAAATCTACTTAAATGCAAGACATTATAAGACTGACTCCAGTCAAATGAAACTGATATCAACAAAATCCATCTTTGCACTGCAGAAGTGACAGAGAAGCTGGCCAGTGTGTAAATGGTTTTACGCAGACTGTTTAATGCAGCTCAGAGATGCAATGAATGCATTTACACTGCAGTTACAATTGCATTTATAATGTTATGAGATTGAATATAGAACTAAGAAATCAAACTCTAAATATGAAACCAGTTTGCTAATTCAACCAATTCGTTCAAATTGACTAATTAATTTAGGAATGAATCAAGTGACTGATTTCAAGTCAAGTCGAGTCACCTGTATTTATACAGCGCTTTTAGCAATACAGATTGTG
>NW_015604018.1:0-500 GCF_001515605.1 Sinocyclocheilus anshuiensis | reverse complement strand
TATTACTGACAGTTTAATTATTTTCAATAATTTGAGGACTTTTTGTTTGTTTGTTACTAATATTACTCTGCTGTGGTATTGAGAATTGTGAAATTTCGCATAGCAACCTTATTTACAGAAAATATATATTTGATATGTATCACTATCTTTAAATAAATCACGCATGAAGTTTCGGTCATGTGGCCCACTCATAATCGTGATTTTTGCCATAATCGAGCAGCGCTAGTTCTCAGTTTCACTCGCGGGGTTTGTGTGCAGGATCTTCTCGTCGAATCTGAAGGAGCGAATGGCTCAGCGCTTCTACAATCTGGTGCTGTTGCCCAGGATCCGAGACGACATCGCCGAGTTCAAGCGGCTGAACTTCCACCTGTACAGCGCGCTGAAGAAAGCGCTCTTCAAACCCGGAGCCTGGTTCAAAGGTGAATATTTGGGCTGCGCGATTAATCGAATGCGATAGTCACGCGCATCTCGTCAGTAAAGCCGGTTCTGTGATTAGTAGT
>NW_015604017.1:0-500 GCF_001515605.1 Sinocyclocheilus anshuiensis | reverse complement strand
AGTCCAAACAGCTGATAAAAGCATCACAATAATCCACAAGTAATGCACAAGACTCCAGTCCGGCAATTAATGTCTTGTGAAGTGAAAGGCTGCACGATTGTGAAAAACAACTCCATCATTTAGGTGTTTTAACTTTAAATCATCACTTCTGGACAAAATGGCAGTTAATTTAATCCATATTAATGCTTTCTTTAGTGAAAAAAAATAATTTCCTGTTGTCCCCTCATATCAATATCCACCGACATGTTTGTCTAGAACTGTTTTTGCTTGTAAAGAGTACTTGGTCTTTTCATATTTCTTTCCTGATTCAGAAGAGATGACCTTTTCATTGTAGAAAACAATATTCTGATCAGAGGACGGCTAGATGATCTTTAGCTGGAAACAATGTTTGAAGTTAAAAACATCTTAATGATGGGTTTGTTTATTATAAACATGCAGCCTGTGGATTACTTACATTACTTGTAGGTTATTGTGATGTTTTTATCAGCTGTTTGGACTCT
>NW_015604016.1:0-500 GCF_001515605.1 Sinocyclocheilus anshuiensis | reverse complement strand
CAAAATAATGATCTTTAAAAAAGCATCTTATGACCCCTTTAATATATGTCATTTATTCCTGTGATGGCAAGGCTGAATTTTCAGAAGCCATTAATCCAGTCATCAGTGTCACATGGCCCATAAATGACAGAAATATGTAGTTTTGGCACTCAAGTAACATTTCCTATTAATATCATCAATGTTGAAATAATATCTTTTTGTGGCAACTATGATAACAATTTATTTAAAATAGAAATCACTTGTAACATTATGTCTTTACTGTCACTTTTGATCAATTGAATGCATCATTGTGAAATAAAAGTATTTAATTTCTTTAAAAAAAATCTTACTGACCCTAAACCTTTAACGGTGGTCTATGTAATGCATTGCAATTTGCAAAATGCATTGTCCAAATCCATCTATAAACAGCCAAAGCTTATTCTGTAGGCTTTCTTGATTGCAAATTGAGTCACACGCCCAAGCACACAAAATACCTGAGAACAAGCTGGAGCATGAGGTCT
>NW_015604015.1:0-500 GCF_001515605.1 Sinocyclocheilus anshuiensis | reverse complement strand
AGGTTGCTGGGCAGTTGCTAGGTCATCACTATGTGGTTGCTGGGCAGTTATTGGGGAAATAACTATGAAGTTGCTGGGCAGTTATTAGGGAATCGCTATGCAGTTGCTGGACATCGCTATGTGGTTGCCGGGCAGTTGTTAGGGCATCACTATGTAGTTGCTTGGGGAATCGCTATGCAGTTGCTTGGCAGTCGCTGATGCATCTCTATGTGGTTGCTGGGGCATTGCTTTGTGGTTGCTGGGGAGTTGCTAGGGTCTTTTAGGTGGCAAACTGGTTCAGAATGGCAGAAAGGTGCTTAGCTGACCTTTAAAAGTCAGTATTTCACATGAATGTAGCTTGATATTTAAATGACTTTTGACTGTTTTTAAGCATTTAGACCGGTAGGTGTTGCTGCCACAAGCCTCAAGGTGTTATGGAAATTATTCCTAGTAAGTTACATGTATAAACATCATTTCTTTATCCATCTTCCCATGTGTCTGTACCTGAATGGATCCCAATA
>NW_015604014.1:0-500 GCF_001515605.1 Sinocyclocheilus anshuiensis | reverse complement strand
GGCGTCTGTCAGTCGGTCTTCTTCAGCTGGGCCTCTGCGGGTCTGTAATGGGAGATTATTTGTCCCAGTATGAGAGAGTTTATGAGCAGAAACAGCAGCCCGGCGATCCAGATGAGAGCGAAAGTGTTCCAGCCCTCGAACTCCAGATAATACGCCGGCGACAGCCACAGCGCCTGCGAACACGACAGACGGCTGCCCAAACCACAGACTCACGCTGTTAGAAACACAAGACGAGGAATATTCATCTCACCTGTCCCACAAACCACAGCAGCAGCAGCCCGAGGCCTCGTCTCAAACCCAGCGTCAGTCGAGGCAACACCAGCGGCAGCAGACACAGATACCACAGAAAATACTGCAGAGAGAAGCACAGCAGCACACGGTCAGCAGAGGCTTCAGACGCCGAAGAAACAGCCGAGAGCCGCGTGCGTGCGCACCTGTGAAGTGCAGACTTTGTTGAAGCTGACGAAGACGGCGGTGTGGATGAAGCAGCAGAAGGGCAG
>NW_015604013.1:0-500 GCF_001515605.1 Sinocyclocheilus anshuiensis | reverse complement strand
AAAGAACTTTGACTCTACTTTAAAACTTAAAAGTAAAACTTATTTTAATGTATTTACCTTTAAAAATGGACTATTTGCATATCCTCGTTTATCGCCAATAGATTTTAATACGTTTTATTGACAAAAAAGTAATTATTCCAAAATTGTATTGAAATTAATATATTTTATTATTATTATTTTTAAATACATAATTTTCTATTCACCCCATTTATGCTGACTATTTCCCCTTTTATGGTTCAGACAAAGGCACTGTACGTTGTTATTAGTATTTCACTCATACAGTCTTTATTAGATTTATTCTTTATGGTAATAAATCCATGCAAAGACGATTAAGCCACTATTCCTGTATTATTATTAATTTATTATTTTTGTCTTTTTTAATGTAGGCTACTGAATTTTGAGGGTAGCAGGTTTAGTACAAACATTTTTGAAAGAGAAACAAAATGGCTTCTTTCTTTTCAATTCAAGTTTATTTGTATAGCGCTTTTCACGATACAAAT
>NW_015604012.1:0-500 GCF_001515605.1 Sinocyclocheilus anshuiensis | reverse complement strand
CCCCAGCGACTTAAGACTGGTTTTGTGCTCCAGGGTCACATATCCTTTTTTTAACGTGTATTCTCTGGGAAAACGCATAAGCATACATCATCACATCTCACTACTGTAAAATAGAATGTAAAACAGGTAGAATGATGATTAGATAACGAAAAAGTATAACTGAACACTGGACAAAGGCTACTTGTTTTGCCGTAATATTTGTAACTAATAAACAGGTATTAAGGGAGTGTGCAGTTCTATTTTTTCTTTATAGTCTGCTCCTTTAACATGCACCTCAGAAAGGTATACGTTTGTTTTACTGCTTTATTGTTAGAATGATGATTAGCACAAAACATGAGACCTGAAAAAAGATGAAAAGGTTTTTAAACTGATCAGATGCAGGTGGACCACAGTGTTATAATTTTGATGTGCTTTAATTCATAATTCATATTTTAGATGTTTTAAAAGCTAAAATCGTGTTTGATGACCAATACATATTCGGTCTAATACACTGATAAAAT
>NW_015604011.1:0-500 GCF_001515605.1 Sinocyclocheilus anshuiensis | reverse complement strand
GATTAATTATTCATATTTCCCTTATGAGCTGATTCGCTACACAGGACACCGGTTCAAACTTACTGAGTGTGCTCAGATGGCTCCAGTCGTATCTGAAGAACTCTGGTTTTTGGAAGCTGGTTGTCTTCTGTGAAAGACAAGATTGCATTATTTGAGATTTTAGAAAATATGCACATGGCATTAGACTTTGAGTTGGGTCTGAAATGTGCCAAATTTTCATAGATTGTGGATGATAACTAGGCCCACACTGAATATGAATATAACAAATTTTAGCAGAAGATTGGAAATCTGCAGAATTCTGCCAATTATTAAAATACAATTATTCATTGCAGAAAAACTTAAAACAAAAGTTAAAAAAATCATATTATACATATGCATAAATACATATATAATATTGATAAATACATACTATTGATTTAGGGTCGTACGTTTTTTTATGTTTTTGAAAGTCTCCTATGCTGCATTTATTTGATCAAAAATACAGTAATATTGTGAAATAT
>NW_015604010.1:0-500 GCF_001515605.1 Sinocyclocheilus anshuiensis | reverse complement strand
TATGTGCCTGTAATGGTAATGAGGTTGTGGAAATGATAATGAGTCTCTGAATGGCTCTCTTCTATTCATGAGAGTTCTGATTCACTCAGCCTGTCAGAAAGAAAAGTCACAAGTGAGATTCATTCAAAATCTCAATTGTGTTTTCTTGACAGAAATGAGATTGAGAAAGAGACAGCAAATAGAGACTCTTGCTTAAAGCAAACATTAAACTGTGTTCACAACTGATTTTCATAACATGGCAAATTTCAGGATATTTGACAACTACAACAAATCAAAAAGTAGGGACTTGATTTTATCCATGACAATTGATTGTGGCCCCAGTGTTGTGCAAGGGCCCCAATCAAGGCCCTCATGATGTGTGCTTGCGGCCTTGTGGCCTTTTGCTTGTGCGTCTGTGAAGTTTATAAAATCGTAGAGCGTCCCATTTGTCATTTTACATTCGGGAAGGGGAGAAGTTAAAATATAAGAGGGCTTGGTGACATTACCTGGAAAAAGAAAGA
>NW_015604009.1:0-498 GCF_001515605.1 Sinocyclocheilus anshuiensis | reverse complement strand
TGTATATGTATGTGTGTGTGTATATATATATATATATATATATATTAATTTTAATTTTACTGTATATATTACTGTAATATATACAGTAGATATCTTAATGTTATCTGTTCTGCTGTTTTACAGTACACCTGCAGGTTTGTGCTTTGCTGCGTTTTAAGCAGAACCACACAAAACAGAATTCAGCTCTATTATTGTCTCTGCACCGGCTGAGATTTTCCTTCAAAGCGGATGCATGTTGCCTGTGTGGGAGAACGAGAGGGGGATGGGAGAGAGAAAAAGAGGGATAGAGAAAGGGAGGAGAGTGGGGGTGTTGAGGAAGGAGAGATGGGATAAAAGGTAGAGGGAAAAATCCAAAGAGAGGGAGAGAGATGGGACATGTAATGGGGGAGGGGCCGGTAATTTTCCGTTCTGCGCTGCAGGAGCCCATGGTTTGCAGTCTGAGCTCATAGTTCTGACATCATCACTGTCAATCACACCGAAGCCCCACCCTGTGCTCCA
>NW_015604008.1:0-500 GCF_001515605.1 Sinocyclocheilus anshuiensis | reverse complement strand
TGTGTGTGTGTGTGTGTGAGTGTGAGAGTGAGTGTGTGTGTGTGTTTGTTTTTCATAATTCTTTACCTGAAACCCAGTTAGGGTCAGTTTGAACGGAGCGTGTGGAACTGACCTGGAACATGTCTGTGAGGTTGTCATGGCAATACTCCACCACCACCGTCTGGCTCCTGGAGAGAGTGAAGGAGATGCTGTGCTGCCCCCTGCTGTTCACCGCCTGCAGAGAAAGGTCACAGAGCTTCACTATCCCACAATGCACCGCGTTTAATGCACTAAAGCCTCCAGAGGTGCTTCCTCGCTGAATAAAACACGCACCTTGCTGTCGTGTGGGTTGCTGAGGATGTGCACGGTGCTGGGCTTGACGCCGTTAGCTTTGGTCCTCCGGTGAAGAGCGAAGCGGCTCCTCTTGCGACCGCGGTCTCCTCCGGGAAGAGAGCCATTATACCTGCAGCACAGCAGCAGAGACTCGCGCTTCTTAGCATCTCATAGTATGAGGAACCGTA
>NW_015604007.1:0-500 GCF_001515605.1 Sinocyclocheilus anshuiensis | reverse complement strand
AAACACAGCAATAATCAGGCCACAGATTAACACCACAAATATACCGCCAATGTTCTCCATCCCAAGACCTGCAACAGTCAATTAAACACTTTTAAACAATCTGCATCTATGAATCTTTAATCACAGACAGAGAAAATAATAAATATACTTTCCTAAAGTCGGCATGAAGTGGAAATTCACCTCATCTATTTTGTAAATGCAGTTGATATTATTGTGAACAATTCATCCATTGTGTTTTCAATTCATCCATTGTGCTTCATTTTTTTTTTATTTGTTCTGACCTCTTGATCATTTTGAATCAAAATGTCATAATTGATCTTCCAGAAATGACAGACTTCTCTCTGGCGATGCATGCCAGACTTTTCCAATCATTTAGTCCACCTAAACCCAGTCCCTTTCTTACAATTCACTTTCTAACAATTGACTTAAAGGGATAGTTCACCCCAAAATTAAAATGACTTACTCACCCTCAAGCCATCCTAGGTGTATATGACTTTCTT
>NW_015604006.1:0-500 GCF_001515605.1 Sinocyclocheilus anshuiensis | reverse complement strand
TGTCTTGTGTGCTGTTGAACTGGTTGTGGAGCTTGTTTGGATCACATGAGCGAGAAGGACATGTGTTAGTATAGATCACATGATTTTTAAGAGCTTTCACTAATGTTAGTCAGTTGATCCAGTGGAACGTGTGCTGTGCGTCATGTGATTATTTGGAGTGACGTGTGAAGAGGTTTTCTGGAATATTGTGCTTTTAGGAATAACTTTTAATTCTTGTTTATTCATGCATTATTGGAAAACAAAAGTTCTTCTTACTGACCTATCAGTCTTCTGAAAAGACCGGCTTATGCTGGTTTTGATGCTGGTCTGTCTAGGGGTGGGTAGTATATCAATTGTTTAAATGACAAAAAGGTGCAAAATTTTCAACCTTTTCCAGCCAGTTTGTACACAGTTAATGAGAATGTCATAAAATGCAGTCTACTGCAGCTTTCCAGCACAGTCTCATGACATTTACATTTAGGCCTACATTTATTCATTTAGCAGACAATTGACAATTCACA
>NW_015604005.1:0-500 GCF_001515605.1 Sinocyclocheilus anshuiensis | reverse complement strand
AGATGTCTTAGTGTGTATGTTTGTATGTATGCAGTGTGTTTCAGTTGCAGTGCTACAGCAGGATCCGCTGAGGGATGTGATGATCGAAGCGGAGATGTTGAAGTGATACAGGGAAAGTGAACCAGTGCCATCAGTTAGTGGCTTGTGGCAGAGGGCTGCGCGGATTGAGACATTCACACAGATTGTGTTCTGGAACTGCTTGGCTCTTTTACAGAGTATGTATGTATGTGCATGGATAGCCAGCTTTGTGAGCATGTATGTGAGAACATGTACGTTCGGTAGAAAGTAGTATGTGAATGCATTAGAGCAGTGTGTTGCAGCACTGAAAGTATCTTTATACAAATGTCACTTCCTGTTTTGTGTGTGTGTGTCTGTAGGTGTTGTTGGATCATGGATGAAGAGACAGGGAGTCCGGAGATGAGATGAAGAGTGGAGGTGAAGTGTTGCTTACTATTCAAGTGTCGGATGAAAAGTGACCATATGATGTCTAGAGTGGAGGT
>NW_015604004.1:0-500 GCF_001515605.1 Sinocyclocheilus anshuiensis | reverse complement strand
CTACTATATAGTATGGAAGTATGCGATTTCGGACGCAGCTTCTGTCTTCACGTTGTTTTTAGCACTGCTGCTGCTGAGGGTGATTTCATTGTTATCGTTAGCAGGCTGATTCTTCAGCAAACACGCAAACGGATGAAAGTGCATTGAGACACGCTTCGAATACGTGACAGGGAAGCACGATCTCAAGCGAACAACGGTTTGTACGTGTTTTGTGTCATCACGAGATAGAAATACTGCGTTTATTTGGGTCACTGAAATTCTGTATGGAACGGTCTAACGATTAGCTAGTTTTGCTAGTCATCTCAATGCAATTAAACAAATGGTGTATTATCCCTCCACCACTACACTAACCGTGAATAGCCTGATTAGTATTTTTGTTATCAAGAAGAGTGCAGCTCATGCCATAACCTGTCTAGGTAATTGTTTTGGTTGTGGATGGCTGGTGTTGGGGTGATTGAAAGATAGTGACAGTCAGTTTGCCTGTTTTACTGTAAAACTGT
>NW_015604003.1:0-500 GCF_001515605.1 Sinocyclocheilus anshuiensis | reverse complement strand
AATGAGGAGCGCACAACAATATATTTTCATATCTTGTTTTCACAATGCAAAGACATCACAAAATGATAAGGACTTATGCTGATGTTGTTTAAACCTAACTTTGCCTAGGATGTTTCCAAACTTTTGGAAGGCACCATATGTACATATTTATTTTTTACAATTCTGCTTGCTGCTGCTAGAGGACAGTAAATACACATCTAACCTCAGGTTTCACCAGGGGGATTATTTCTATAATATGCATACTTTCTATAATAAGTCACTTTGCATTATATCATCTGCTAAATGACTACTAACTTACCATCTGTGTGTATATGTCAGTATGGAAACGTGGGGCCCATGGCTATAACCTTGTGTCAGAGTTTAGGACAGAACCTTGGAATGATGTGGAATAAAGATCGTGCTACTGCAGGTAGCCTTCTACTCCGTAAACCCATTCCTCCACTCTTGACGAAATATATCAAAATAAATAAGGACTGTTGTTTTAATGAATGTGTGTGTGT
>NW_015604002.1:0-500 GCF_001515605.1 Sinocyclocheilus anshuiensis | reverse complement strand
TTCCAGGCAACAGGTGCAGGAAGTGTTCGAACAGCAAGATATACAGGAGGACTCCCTTTATTTAGGTGAAGTAAAAGACCACAACACAGGATGGTATACAGACATAACTCTAAATGGGGAAAACATTTCATTCAAAATTGATACCGGCGCTGCGGTCACAGCCATCCCCACAAAACGATATGACTACAGGAGGGACGGACCTTTGATGGAATCAAAGAAAAAACTGTACAGGCCCAATAATAAACGGCTACTAGTGGCAGGACAGGTAATGTGCGAACTGGAAAGCAAAGACCTCTCAAACTGTTTTTGTAATTGATTCACTTTCCAGACCCCTATTGGGCCTGCCAGCTATTAAGGCATTACAGCTTGTTGAATGGATTAATGCAGTCGAATTAACTGAAGAAAAGTTCAAAAATAAATTTCCAAAAGTATTTACTGGACTGGGAAAACTAGAAGGAAACTACTGCATTCGATTAAAAGCTGATGCTGTGCCATACGCG
>NW_015604001.1:0-500 GCF_001515605.1 Sinocyclocheilus anshuiensis | reverse complement strand
TTTCTTTCTTTCTTTCTTTATTTATTTATGAAGTAGTTAAAACAAACAAGCAAACAAACATTTATCTGTTATAAATGCAATATTTACCAGTAATAAACACATATAATCTAACTACACCAGCGTATTTATCTTGAATATTATATTTATAAAAATTACAAACATACAATATAACTACACTGGCTTTAATAATTTATTTATAACTATTATTTATGCAAATTGGTTTATTATTATGTTCATAAATGCATAAATAAAGCCAGTGTAGTTAGATTGTTACTGTATTATTTATTTCAAGTATTTTGTTGTATAATAAGTATTTACATACTGTGCCATATATTACAACAAAGCATCTAATTATTACCAAATAATTTAACAAAACAAATTTGAAGAAAACATAAATGTTTGCCCATAAAGTAAGACATGTGGGAATAAATAAATAAATAAAAATTTATTTATTAATTCATTCATTTATTTATTTATTTATTTATTTATTTATTTATTTA
>NW_015604000.1:0-499 GCF_001515605.1 Sinocyclocheilus anshuiensis | reverse complement strand
TGTAGTTACAGAGTGTTGTTAGACACCATGCAAACTTCACCCCCTTAAACACAGTAAAAACACTGTAACACATGACCTTGTGTGGTATAAACTAATGTTAAACAGACTATTACATTATTATTATTAATACATTTATATCACAATTTTAAAAAAGAATTACAATTTATTGTGTACAGCAATGTTGTTGTTTACTAATAAAACATTTTTTAGGTAATTGAAATAAAGTAGAAATTAGATGAATACTTAAACTTAAAACCTAGAATAAATAAATAAAATAGACATGTAGCTTTGCCAACTAACTGAAACTGAATAAGCTGAAGTACTAAAATTACTGAACTAAAACTGAAATAAAAATAAATTACTATTTATTTGTATTATATTTTAATTGTATTTTTATATTTATTTTATATACTGTATATAACATTATTATATTATTAATTATTTAAATTATATCATTTTATGTTAAAGGGGTCATATGATGTTGCTAAAAAGAACATTA
>NW_015603999.1:0-500 GCF_001515605.1 Sinocyclocheilus anshuiensis | reverse complement strand
TATACAACTAAACGTACCTCATCTGCATGGAGGCAACTGCATCCGAAGCATTTTTCTGTGCCTCTTCAAAGTCGTGCAGCTGTAAAAGAAGCTCTCTGTTCTTCTGAAGCAGACTCTCATTTTCAGATGTGACCATCTTCATCATGTGTGACGCCTGATGAGGAGCAGGCATCATCATTTAAAGGTGACACAGTCTTTAAGATTTTATTACCCAGTCTGCCATGTTACTGCACCTTTTCCTCCTGTTTCCTGGAAATAAAAATCTCTTTCTCCAAGTCTTTTATTTTTTCGTCACGCCACCCTGCCTCTCTCAGGTAAAGCCCTCTGGCCCGGCTCAGCTTGTTTTTGTAGTGGATTCGCTTGTCGTTGTATTTACTGGAAAAAAACAGAAGAAATAATGAAGAATCTCTTCCGGACAAAAATGTCCATTCATTTAAATCATTTAATTTTTAATCTTAAAGATATCTGCAGTTATTTTAATATCACTGAGATATTAATAT
>NW_015603998.1:0-500 GCF_001515605.1 Sinocyclocheilus anshuiensis | reverse complement strand
CTCTCTCTCTCTCTCTCACTCACTCACTCACTCACTCACTCTCACACAGACACGGACACGGACACAGACACAGTAACATGAAATAGAATCTACTGAATAGATGATACCTAAATTTTGAAGGAATATATATATATATATATAAATAATATTTATACTTTTCAGATTTGTGTATAGTATATATTTTGTATAATTTGGGGGAAATGAAGGCTTTATCAGGACTATGATGATGTTAAAGTGTTGTGTGGCTGCAGGATCTTGCTCATCCCATCGGCTCTCAGTTCAGCAGCTCTTCTCCGATGACCATCGACGTCCCGCTGAGCGACATGAACCCCGGCCTGCTGGGACACAACCAGCTGACCACCATCGACCAATCAGAGCTCAGCGCGCAGCTGGGCCTCAGCACCATCCTGCCCCGCCCACAGTCACCTGACCAGCCGCTGTCCTCTGATTCGCTGCAGGACGACGACATGGACGACTTCAGACGGGTGCGTCTGCTTATT
>NW_015603997.1:0-500 GCF_001515605.1 Sinocyclocheilus anshuiensis | reverse complement strand
TGAAGTATTCCTTTAATTCATCCCTGTTAAAAACTTTTTAAATGACTACTTATTCTGAATGTTTTTTTTAAACTGACAGAATACATGGGGTTTACCATGCTTTTACGAAGATCATAGCAAAGGGAGAAATACGAGGCCTTTGGGCTGGATGGGTTCCCAGTGTTCAGAGAGCTGCATTGGTCAATTTAGGAGGTACAGTAGTCAAAACTTCTAGAGATCTATTGGCAGCTGCACTTTTGCAGCTGGCAATAGATATTTTTTCATTTTCAAATATTTTTTCATTTTATTTTACATTTAGATCTCTTGACATATGATACCGTAAAGCACTTTCTACTGAGAAACACCTCCATACCAGACAACAGCATTTGTCATGGATTGGAGAGGTGAAATTCTGTTAGACTACTAATGTTGACATAGATAATAAACGTCATGTTGAACAGTTTGTACATTTTCATAGCATATGCTCAGGATTGGTTGCAGCTATTATGGGAACACCAGCT
>NW_015603996.1:0-500 GCF_001515605.1 Sinocyclocheilus anshuiensis | reverse complement strand
TGTAGAGATGCTTATAGCTGAACTAAGCTTGTTTCATAATTGATTAACTTTAAACAGTTATCGAACTGAAGTGAATCAACTGAACTGAATTGAGCTGAATAATGACACTGTTGTCTTCTGTAGAGATGCTTATAGCTGAATTGTTTCATAATTGATTAACTACGCAGTTATTGAACTGAACTGAATCAACACTGAACTGAGCTGAATAATTGCACTGATGTCTTCTGTAGAGCTGTTTTATAGTTTTTATAATTCTGTTCAGACTTTGTGTTAACAGCATCTATTAATATTTATACTGGCTTATTTGGATGTGCTGTATGTTACCATTTATACTTGTTCCAAAGAATCTGCTACTATTTATATTGTTTAAACATTTATATTGTTTCTATTTAAACAGTGTAAATAACATTTACCGTTTTTTTTTTGCACCGGTGTAAATAGCTGCTGCATTACATTATGCAACAAATAAACAAAAATGTTTTGTTTTATTTTATTTTATT
>NW_015603995.1:0-500 GCF_001515605.1 Sinocyclocheilus anshuiensis | reverse complement strand
CTCTAGTCTTTCATCTTGTCCATTCAAGCTTATTACCTGAAGCCAGATTAGTTAGTTAAAGCTGCGAAAGACGTCACAGGTAATTCCCGTCACTCAAAATTTGACACGTTCTGCTGTAGTGTACATTGTGTTTGTGATATTTGATGTCATGGAGGTTAAATAATCATAAGTAACCAACACGGCTAATAAAACAAATGAAAATGAAACGATATCATATGAATCCAAAAAAGCTATAGAGCACAAATGTGATTTTAAACAACTTTTAAAAACAGTAAGGAATGGATGAATTAGAAAGGAAATGTATTTTCTCTATTTATTTGATTGCACATCAGTATATTACAGCTGTGATGGTATTTTAAAAGCCAAAACGTCTCTTTTTCTGGTTTCAGGTGTGGATGGACGCAGGCACGCAGATCTTTTTCTCGTACGCTATATGTTTAGGTTGCCTCACTGCACTCGGAAGCTACAATAAATACAACAACAACTGCTACAGGTGAGAA
>NW_015603994.1:0-500 GCF_001515605.1 Sinocyclocheilus anshuiensis | reverse complement strand
ATATAGAAATTCATTACATAAATATTTCTAATATATGCATATATAGAAATTTTACTATAGGCATTTCATATGTGGTATATAAATCCATATAAAATCCTATATAAGCATACTGAATTTTGCATATATGTTGTTTAAATAAACTTGCATATTTAGATTAGACATGTATGTTAATGCCATTTTTTGTTAACAATATATTACCATATAAATAATCATCACATAAATATATTTATATATGTATTTATACAAATTTTACTATGGGTATTTAATATATGATATAAACTTATATCAAATCCTATATAAGCATACTGAATATTTGCATATATGTTGTTTAAATAGACTTGCATATATAAATTAGACATATATTGTTTACATATATTGCATTACCATACATTACCATATAAATAATCATCACATCAATATTTTTATATATGTTTTTATACTAATTCAGGGTTTCATGCAGGATTTTTAAGCTAAAATTTAAGACCTTTTTAAGACCTGCA
>NW_015603993.1:0-499 GCF_001515605.1 Sinocyclocheilus anshuiensis | reverse complement strand
ACCAGTATTGGGCCCGATACCGATACCAGTATCGGTGCATCCCTAATTTAAACACAGTCTATAGCTTAGTTTTCTTGCATTCAAAGGTAGTAGGCTATCACAAACATTTTGAATTAAAACCTACCACTGACAGTCAACTTTTGTGCCTTTTCTTTTGCATTTAAATCTTTATAACAAGCAATCCTGCTGGTCATAAAGAACTTTGTTTTTTGTTTTACCTCCATGAGTGCCATTTATTATGTTGCCTTGTTTATCTAAAAGTGCACTTGTCCTGGCTTTAAAACATTTTAGTGTCAATCCATGTTAATTTTTTACCACGAACAATGCGCTGTCACTTTAATTCAGTGCATGCAGCAGAGCAAAAATAGACTGATACAGAAACAATCGCTGCAATGCTGCTTACGCACCACTCCTGGAACACATTGCCAGACAGCATCCATGTGCAGTGTGAATGCTCTAACCCAGTGGTTCCCAACCCTGGTCCTGGAGGCACCCCAAC
>NW_015603992.1:0-500 GCF_001515605.1 Sinocyclocheilus anshuiensis | reverse complement strand
ATCAGACAAAGCACTGACACTATTAAACAAGCCATAAAAGCGTGTTTCATAACAGAAGACCATGTGCCATAAGGTTGCTTAATCGATGTTGTTGAGCTTTGGGAGCTCGATATCTGTTACACGTCTTGTCGAGTCTATGACTACTCAATAAAACTGCTGCTAAGCAAATAAAAGCACATATGGACTAATGCTAATAATATGCTCAATATCACATTTCTCTTGGCATCATATGAGTTCTCTACCAGTTAAATAAAGAAAATTGCTTTTTATTCATTCATAAAAATAGATTCTTACATTTTCTGAAGGAAATGCGAATATACTTGTCCGTGCAAAACCCGCCGACATAATGCTAGGCTGTTGTTAGCGCATTGCTGTTTGGTTGCTCTGTGGTTCTTTGGTTGTCACGTTAATGATAACTCAAATTATATAGCTTGTTGAAAAGAGGTGTGCTATTACTTCTAAGCCATTTGAAAAGCCATTTTTGCCTGGCGGACAATAAA
>NW_015603991.1:0-500 GCF_001515605.1 Sinocyclocheilus anshuiensis | reverse complement strand
GATTCGATTCTTGAAATGTCAACAAACAACATGGAGGAATGTTTGCAAAATACTGGAAGGACTGGAAAATAAGAGCCAGAAAAGCTTCCCGCTGAGTCATTGGCTGTTGGTCATTTATGGATTTATTTTTGTATCTTTAATGTGCATTCAAACTAATGTTTTGCAAGCAAAACTAACAATGATTTATTTATTTCAAAAGGTGTTTCTCTTAAAACTTTGTGTTTGTTTGAAAAAGTTTTACTCTCAAACTTTTCATTTTTTTGGGGGGGGGGAGCACTAAAGGCTTTTGCTTGAAAAACTTTTATTTAAAAACATTTAATTTTATTTTTATTTGATTTCATTTTATTTATTTTTGCTTTTTTGGAAGAGCATTGAAGGGGTTTTGCTCTCAAAATGTGTTTTATTTAAAAACATTTGTTTTCTGGAATAGCATTAAAGGGGTTGTGCTTTGCATTTTTTTTGCAAATGAAAAGAGGTCAGCAGTCCCTGTTGAATTTAAG
>NW_015603990.1:0-500 GCF_001515605.1 Sinocyclocheilus anshuiensis | reverse complement strand
ATTTATTTATTAGCATGTTTTAATTTGTCTATTCTTATTTATGATGCTGTGATTCACATGTTCTAATTGTACATGCTCATTTTAAATACTTTACCCACAGGTCACCGACATACAATCTCGTCCAGCTCCAGCACTAGTGTGTTCGTCTCATCCTCATCCATGAGGTTGGAGTTTCCATCAGCAACGCGCAACTTCTGTCTCCAAACAAACCCTTCATCCTGCAGGGAGAGGAAGATGGACAGGGAAACCTTCCCTAATAGAGGATGTTCTTCTCACCCTCCGGCCTCAGTTGCTGCACTAGCAACTGATGCTATTGGCCATTTGCCCTTTAGCCTTCTTGCGGCGACTGCTTGGTGCTGTTTACAGTGAGGATGGGAACACCTCAAGGCACAGTGCTTCTCAGCTAGTGTAATAATTTGTTTTAGATGTTTACTTAGTCATTTTTGTTGTGAATTTTTGTTAGTCAATTTTGGTTTTCATGTTCTTTGTGCATTTTTTTT
>NW_015603989.1:0-500 GCF_001515605.1 Sinocyclocheilus anshuiensis | reverse complement strand
GTGTATATGTATATGATATGTATAGGCTATCACTGATTCTTGAGATAAGGGACAAAACATGTTTTAAAATGTTACTCAAATAGACATAAAATCTGTCTGAGTTGACAAAATAGACGAGTTGAACAGTGGAGCAATTTTTTCGTCAGTTGTAACTGCATTAATAAACATAACAAAAATGTCAAGATTTATCCCACAGCTATTTACAGAAACTAGCACACTGGGATGAGTTAACATGCTAAAGATGTGACTGAAGGGACTTCAATATTGTTTGTATAAAATATAAAAAATATAAAACTTCCAGGACTGTGTGTCCTACTGTTATGATCCACAGTGAGCAGGAAATTCGAAAGGGTTCCTCAGAGTTAAAGTTGCCGCTGACATTACCTGATTTATTAAGAATTATAAAAAATCCTGACGGAGTTGACGCAAAGTGAGGACACAACTTTGATAGATATTTTTTTTATGGGAAATATAATTCAAGATTTACTTTTTGTATTGTT
>NW_015603988.1:0-499 GCF_001515605.1 Sinocyclocheilus anshuiensis | reverse complement strand
TAGGCCAGGAAGTTCCTGCTTATCAGGCGAACATTACAGAAAGAAGCATGCCTTCTACCTCACAGGGACCACCCACAGCTATCTACAATCTTCGCCCGTTCACTCGAAAGGGCCCTAGACATAAGAGGTAAGAACAGAATTAATTAGAGAAGTGCGGTTGGTGAGAGTTTTATTTCAGTCATAATCATAGCAAAACCCAGAAATATCAGCGACACTTGTTAGGTATGATTTCAGAAGTACTGTAGTAGACCATTGTAAATCTTTAAATTGCAAATACATTTATGAGGCTTAAGTTTTATTTAAACTTTGGAATTACTAGTTTTGGATTAGTGCACTGCTGTAGTAATGACACTATGGTTGTGGACAAATGTTGACTATAAACCAGAAAAAAATAAAAATAATAATAATGCTAATAATAATAACAACTACAGTTTACAATAAATTAATTTAACACGGCTCATAATTTGTAAACAGAAAAGATAACTTAATATAAAGTACA
>NW_015603987.1:0-499 GCF_001515605.1 Sinocyclocheilus anshuiensis | reverse complement strand
GTGGTTTAGTGAAGCTCTGTAGTAAGTGTGAATAAACTGCTCCAGCTACACCTCCCACACAGTATGTCTTCTCACTTGATTTTCACATACAATAGACCTTAGTAATTACGATTAAAACAATATTGACTCATGATCCCAGTTCAGCATTTTAAGAGGTAGCTTGTAAAGGTTTCGGAACATTTCATATTAAATCATTAACATTACTGACATTCATTTTAGAGCTGATATAGCAGTGCTTCAACAAAGAGCTGCATTGTGGCCTCACAGCCAGAAGGTCCTCGTTTTGGGTCTCGGCTGAGGAGGCTTTTCTGTGTGGTGCATGTTCTCATGGATGTTCTAGCTACTTACAGAAAAAAAGAAAACAGAAGGCAAACTCTTTCTGAAGACGTGGTTTAAACAGTCACATTTTATATTATTTAAAGAATATGAAGCTCTAAGCCAGTTCTGGTCACGAACACCCTCAGCACTGCTCATTTGTTTAAGCAGGTCTTCGGCACGT
>NW_015603986.1:0-499 GCF_001515605.1 Sinocyclocheilus anshuiensis | reverse complement strand
GAACTTCTTATTCACATACTGGTTCATCAGAGATGTCTTCCCAACTCTGTTGAGACAAAACAGCGTTTAATCCAGTACCTGGCAGAATAAAAGGAGAACTAACACATCTATTTGTGACTGTGCACAACTATGAGTCAAGCAAAATTAAACACTATATAAACACTAATAATGTAGGCCATAACAAAATTTACATTCCCTTTGTGAAACTGAAACTATTTTCTTGAGAATCTATATCCCACCAACAAACTTTCCCATCTGGAAAGCTCGTAAGACATCAAGAGGAAATGAAAGGCTTTTTGGAGGTTTTGTTTTTGGGTGGTTAAAATGCCCAGTGCGTCATGAATCATCTAAACACGTTTATACGGTTAGTCAAACAGTGCACTTTATAGCTGTGTATTTATAGTGCATTTTCAAACATTTCGATACACAACTTTGAGCTAAACATCTAAATGCACATATGACATGACTCTGTGGGACGCGGTTCATTTTGCACTCAGTG
>NW_015603985.1:0-499 GCF_001515605.1 Sinocyclocheilus anshuiensis | reverse complement strand
GACTGGGTAATTTATTGTGAGCGTTGCGTATTTGTCACGTTGGTGGCTTTAAAATGAGAAACAGCAGGTCTTGCTAGCCCCCCTGAGTCTAGATCCAGCAGCTGTTAGTGTTAGATTAGTTGTACTTCACATCTGCTCTGATATCAGACGCTGTCCGAGCACAGAAGACCCTGTTTTTTAAGGGCAGTGGCTTTTGTGTATGACACGCGGTATCTGATTTCTCTCCTGGCAGTGCAACCTCATCCGTTTCCATTGTGCTGCTCGGCGCATTGTCTTCAGTGAAACGCTCTTCTGTGGGATGCCATCGACCTTTGGGCATGTAGAAACGGTGAGAGGCAGAAATCTCGGCTTATGAAAATGTTCAAATTCTTCAGGACTGTGGCAGTCGGTCACCAGCTGAGTTGGGCAGGGTGAACTGTCCCACTGAGATCAAGGGATGTAATTGTTAAATGATAAATTGGACCGCACCTGTCAAACTTGGACAATATTGAGGGCATTC
>NW_015603984.1:0-499 GCF_001515605.1 Sinocyclocheilus anshuiensis | reverse complement strand
GTGTGTGTGTGTGTTGCAAGTCATGCCTGCGAGCGGAAACAGCACTGTTGTTCAAGTCCGTCCCACCTGTTCCTGGGGCGAAAGTGCAGCATTTGGACAACAGACAGGTACTGGGCACACCCAACAGTGCCCGCTGACAGATGGGCGGCGTCCTCCTAATTCAAGAGATTCATTATTCATATATGTAACACAACATCACTGACAGGTAAAATACAGTAATGCATTTCAGCCACTTCCTTGGCGTAATATGTTCCGCTGTCCATCTTTCAAGCCGTCATCCTTTTTAACTGCTGGTCATTTTATTTTAGCGTGAAAAGTAAACCTTAGAAGGGACAAAATGAACGGGCAGTTCTCATTATTACTGTATAGGCCAGTGGTTCTCAATTCCAGTCCTGGCAACCCCCTGCTCTGCATACTTTGCATGTTTCTCTTATTTAAAGGGGTCATATGACTTTGCTAAAAAAGAACAGTATTTTGTGTATTTGGTGTAATGAAATGT
>NW_015603983.1:0-499 GCF_001515605.1 Sinocyclocheilus anshuiensis | reverse complement strand
AAACATTTTCATTTAAAATCTCAACTCTAATAGGCATCTATGGAGTCATTGTCTGACTAATGGGATGTGTATGCAGTTTGTTAAACTGTGTATATTAAGATTGGTAAGTGTTTGGACTAGTTATTAACTTGACACACATCCCAATGCTGGGTGAATTTTGAAAATGCACATATAAATTTCTTGTAAATAGCATATATTTATAAATATTTATTACTGGCTATTATTTATTTTGCATATTTTTTTAATGTTTTAATTTATTCCTTTTTTTACACATACAATATATTAATGCAAAATAAATATATAATTTTTATAGTCACTACCCTTCTCAAGAACACTCTCTCAACACTAGCTAACATTCTGGCAAGGTTCTCCCCAAGTTCTTGCAGTAACGTTAATAGAACATTCATTCAAAGTTGACTGGTCTTTAATAATATTCTCAAAACATCAGCACGAAAACATAAACCCCCGGTTTCACAGACAAGGCTTAAGCCTAGTCCTA
>NW_015603982.1:0-499 GCF_001515605.1 Sinocyclocheilus anshuiensis | reverse complement strand
CGTCTTATAATCAGGGTCGTCTTATATTCGGGCCAATACGGTTTAGTAAATATTCACACTGTGCGATTTTGGGCTGTCCCAGACGAAAGATGACCATCGTGAAACAATTGTGGTCGTGGCTCTTAAAATGGTGGTCCTACGTCGTACAGTGAGAGAGATATAAAGACAGCCATTGTTGTCACAGTCTTGCGATCAAATGCAGCCTGAGATTATTTTCTGGCAGTGTCAGAAATTTTGCATGATCCTACAACCTACACCTACTGAGTAGCCAATGAAAATGCATCATGATGATGTATTGATCGTGACGTGGCACTAAAAGTTAAATACCAGATCATCGTACGGTCTACATACATGTCGTACCAAAGTTTATTAGATCCATGTCGCACAGTGTGATCTCATGATCTTATAAGATCGCTAAAATTGCACAGTCTGTAGCAGGCTTTAGAGGGAACTGCTGTCAAATAAACAGTAAATAATTTGTAAAACGAATTATTTATTA
>NW_015603981.1:0-499 GCF_001515605.1 Sinocyclocheilus anshuiensis | reverse complement strand
TGTCAGAAATAACCCTTTTTATTCAGACTCTGCGACAGAATGATGAACCGAACGGCGTATTTCTACGACCCAGACGTGGGGAACTTTCACTACGGTAAGAGTGAACTGTGTTAGCAGAAGCGGCTAGTCAGTGTTTACAGTTAGAAACCACAGACATCAGCACACAGCATTACTTTCGGCACACAGTGGGCACATCTGTGCACTGTACAGTAGAAATCATCATTCTCATCAGCAAATCTGTGCGGCCAGTGTATAAATGACCGGCTGCTGAGACAGACTCATTCAAAACTCACTTCAAACGTGTCAACATTTTCGGAAATATATATTTTTAAATTTTATTATTATTTTAAATAAAAATGTGGTTTGGGTTAATTTTGTTGTTATTGGAGAGAAAATGAAATTCAACAGGTTACTGTTACAGTGTAACGTTATATATAGCCTTGGACGACTGTTTTTTTTTAACTTTAAAGTTAAGATGTGCAATGCTTAGTACGTAGTA
>NW_015603980.1:0-499 GCF_001515605.1 Sinocyclocheilus anshuiensis | reverse complement strand
TAATAAGTAACAATTATAATGTTTCCTATCAAATCAACATCAAATACTAAATGTAAACGATGCACAAGATATAACACAATAAATCCTGTGATGGAATAACTGTTTGGACATTTATTGGGAGTTTTTTTTTTCATCCAGAGTTTGTTTTCAGTTCTGATTTTAGTTATATTTTTTTTTCATGAAAACCCACGTCATCTTAGCTATACATTCAATGGCACTCCTCTAAGTGAAAATACAGATATATGACTGACACTACATTGTCTGCAAATTCATTAAACCCATAGAATATAATTATGTTATGACAAATAGGAGAAATTCGTTATGGTGCTATCTTTGTTCTCCAATTTTTAATTATTTAATCCAGTTCAATGATCAGGCAAGTTTAATATATGATGGTGGTCCTATATCTGGAAATCTGATCTTACTCTCTGCTTACAGTGTAATTATACATTACGTACTGAGTAATATTAATTAACTACATGAACTTACTATATGGTTA
>NW_015603979.1:0-499 GCF_001515605.1 Sinocyclocheilus anshuiensis | reverse complement strand
TTACTCCCCCCTCCCGGAAGGCGCGTCCCGCGCCGTAACAATTCCCCCATGGAGGGGGGTGGGCACCCTGAAGGCTGGTGCAGGACTGGGACACGGGGAATACCTCCAGGGTGGGTCAGGTAGTCCATGGTGCCATGGCGGCACAGGGAGTTCAAGGGCCATGGTGGAGCAGGGAGCTCTGGAAGCCAATGGCGGAGCAGGCAGTTTGGGGCACCATGGAGGAGTAGGCAGACTAGGAAGTCATGGCGGAGCAGGCAGTTCAGGAGGCAATGGAGGAACAGGGAGCCTGGCCTCGGCCCGGCCTCCACGGATGGACCCCTACTACCCCCCCCCAAAATAAAATCCTTGGGGAGAATATAGTCTTTAGCGGCCCTCAGTAGGCCTAACTCGAGAACTGTGTCAGCTCCACTGGAGCGAGCTCTGGTGCTGGAGCCGACACTGGAGTGAGCTCTGGGGCTGGTACCAACCTCCTTTACCTCCTTAGATTCCTAGTTAGGTT
>NW_015603978.1:0-499 GCF_001515605.1 Sinocyclocheilus anshuiensis | reverse complement strand
TTCAAAATATGTAAACTTTATATAATAAGTGATATAGACGATACAATATGTCAGCTTTTTTGTTTTAATGTTGGTAAAGGGTTTGTAATTTCAGAAAAAATAAGGCTGAAAGGTTGTTTCTGCAAGTTTTATGAAGGTAAAGACCTTTTTAAGACCAGGTAAAGAACATTTAAGGAATAAATTGTCACGGTTTCTTAGTTTGGGCTCTGTGTTTCATCACCCTTTGCCTTTGTTTGTTTGTTTGTTGTCACGGACACTCATTATGTTCAGCTGTGCACTCATGAATCACTTCATTATCACCTGTATTTAAGTTCTCTCTTTTTCAGTTAATTTTGTCCGGTCTCGTCAACTCTACCCTGTGTTTGTGGATTACCCGTGTGTTGGATTAAAGACTTTCTAAACCTTCATCTTTGTGTGTTTATTGACAGCGTAGCGTGACAGAAAAACAATAGATCAATATATATATATATATACAGTATCTCACATAAGTGAGTACACC
>NW_015603977.1:0-499 GCF_001515605.1 Sinocyclocheilus anshuiensis | reverse complement strand
GCGTAGTGAAACTCGAGACCAGACAAAGTGATACTGCAGTGACTGGGTATTTGTGCTGGTGTTGATGAGCTGGTGACAGGTGCGGCTGATTTGTACTCAGGTGATTGTGAGCGGGTGTGTGAGGTGATTGGGTCTGATGAAGCTGGAGTATCCCTGACAGTAAGGTCTATAGACACAAAAACAATCTTCTCCCATTCAAAACATCAAAGTCGCAGAAGTTTATCACAAAACATCAGTAATGTCATAAATGTTTGTATTAAAGTGAATGCCATCAAAACATTCCTCATAAATGATCACGAATCACCTGCCCTTTTGATAGTTTGTGGCTACAATCATAAAACAATTCTAATTCACATCAGCATCTTGTGACTGAGCTAGTCATGTTGTTCATGCAATGTGTCTGGCAAGGTGTGAATGACTTCTTTGTTTTCGCCTTTCAACGGTGCCAACTGTAAACTGCCTATTTTCTTAAGCAAATCAGGATAGCCCAGGGGCGATT
>NW_015603976.1:0-499 GCF_001515605.1 Sinocyclocheilus anshuiensis | reverse complement strand
TATATACACACACCCACCCCAATATTTCTTTATGCACATTTTAATCCAGGTGTGTCTAGTCCTGTTCTTGGAGTTCTACCTTTTTATGCTCTAAATACATTAATATTAAATATCTGTCAATAACAGGATACATCTGTTCATGTATGCACGTCATATACATTTACTCTTTCTAATTTTTATTTATTTACTTATTTTTAAGTACACACACCTGCTGTCTTCATGCATAGTTGAACTCTTGGACCGAATACAGTTAATATGTTGAGTAAGAAAACAGTACTTCTTTAGCAGGTTTGATTAGGGCTGGAACTGAGCTTCGTAGGAGGATAGATCTCCAGGAACAGGATTGGGCACTGCTCTTGTAATTTAATATTTAGTTTAAAATATAGTAGGAACATAGATGAGGAAAAGCTGGATCTGAGAAGTTGCTTTAAAGAGCAGGTCATATGGGTTTTTCAAGTGTCCTAATATTGTGTCGGAGTCCCCTACAACAGGTTTAAAT
>NW_015603975.1:0-499 GCF_001515605.1 Sinocyclocheilus anshuiensis | reverse complement strand
TGCCAAGATGCCCAGGGAAGACAGGGCCACGTGGAAGTCCAACTACTTTCTGAAAATCATCGTAAGTTCTCTGCTTTTATGACATGAGCTACAGCAGGACATCTACAGGCCAGCTGTGTCAGTGCTGGCTGGTTGTTCCCCCTGCTGAAATCAAACTGTTTCCTACTATCTGTCTGTCTGAATCCCACGGCTTGCAGGGACGCTTGGTCTCAGACATGATAACGTCAAGAACCGCATAAGGTTGTTGTTTTTGCAAAGTGTTCATTGTAGATATTTTTTTATTAGACCTTTATAAAATGTTTGATTTAATATTTAGTCTGTTTAAAGATTTTTTTGTTTTGTTTAATAAATGCATACTTTTTTGTCCGTGCTGAAACTTTATAATAAATCATAAGTCATAACAAATCTTGCTTATTTTGATCCAGTATCTTTTTTTAATCAATAAATTCGTTTATTTTTTTTAACTTTGATCAAGTATCTTTATTAATGTAACTGTACA
>NW_015603974.1:0-499 GCF_001515605.1 Sinocyclocheilus anshuiensis | reverse complement strand
TTTTTTCCAAGTAAATGTATCTTGATTTAAGATTGTTTAGATATTTATACTTGAAAACAAGAAAGAAATCGGAGTAAGAAGCTCATGTTCTGCAGTATGTGAGGATGTTGCTGTGTGTTTGGTTCACATACGGTTTGTCTGTTCCTCAGCATGAAGGCAGAGCGGATCGGTGTTGATATTCCCGTGTATGACCTCTCTCTGATCCGAGATCTGTGGGAGGGACGCGTGAAGAAACACAAGCAGCGACAGAAGAAGGAGGAAGAGC
Organism: Sinocyclocheilus anshuiensis; assembly: GCF_001515605.1. Taxonomy (NCBI): domain Eukaryota; kingdom Metazoa; phylum Chordata; class Actinopteri; order Cypriniformes; family Cyprinidae; genus Sinocyclocheilus; species Sinocyclocheilus anshuiensis. Next base: position 234 of record NW_015603974.1, on the reverse strand, counting down.
GGATCAGTCAAAGTGCTCTGGCCAGGTGAGGAAGAGGAGCATGAAGTCTAGAACAGAGCAGGACTGTGCTGTTCTGAGCTGAAATTAAACACATAAACACACCTAATCAAGATAACATGATCGTTACACACAGCTGTGTTTGATCAGGACTGGAACTAAACTCTGGGGCCAGTTGTTCAAAAGTAATCCGATCGGATTCTGGCCATCGGATTGGATCAAATCTTGAAAATGGGT
>NW_015603973.1:0-499 GCF_001515605.1 Sinocyclocheilus anshuiensis | reverse complement strand
CAGCGCGTTGTGCGAGTATTAAACTAAGTTCTCTTACATGTTAAATGTCAGATACACACAAAGTTGTTAAAAGCACAGAAAAAACACAAGTTCACATCATCAGGGTTTCCACAAGTCCTTAAAAAGTCTTAAATTTAGTTGTATTAAATTTAAGCCTATAAAAAGTCCAAAATGATACAAGCAAGTCTTGTGATTTCAAGATGTCTTAAATTTGGGGATGGAAAGACGAGAATTGTGGCTTAATGTGATGATTAATCTTTAAAATGCTGTGAAACGTGCAGCGCTCAAATCAAGGTTGACCCATATTTTTACACTTAAAGTTTGTCTTGACAAACTTGATCTAGTTTAGTCTACAACTTTAAGTTGACTTGAGAAAGCCAGTCCAGAAAGTTTTTAAAGTTTTTAAAAAGTTGTAAAAGTTTGATGGTTTTCAGTTTGAGATAGTTTTCAGTTTAAAATAGTTTGAAAAATTAAAGTCTGAATGTTGTTAGCATGATTA
>NW_015603972.1:0-499 GCF_001515605.1 Sinocyclocheilus anshuiensis | reverse complement strand
GTTACACCCTGAGGCTCAGGTCGGGATGTACACACTGAGGGCTTTAATTGATGACCGGAAGATCTCACAGGATTTTGAAGTGAAAAAGTATGGTAAGTCACCACATATGATGTGCAACAGTTAGTTTTGATGACTGTGGTCCTAATTTAAAGCCTTTGTTTCTGGTTTAGTTTTACCCAAGTATGATGTCATCTTGACTGCACCAGAGATGTATAGTGTGGCAGATGTGGGACTGAAAGTTGAGGCTTGTGCCAAGTAAGAGTAACCTCATTTTCTCGACTTGTCTTTTGGTTTGTGTTCTTGATCCTTAATGTTTTCCCAGATACACATATGGGCAACCTGTACCTGGTCAAGCGTTGGCGGAAGTGTGCCGTGAGCTGTTCCCGTACATCGTGGTACCTGGCCTGTCTCGTGTGTGTCTTATCAAAACTGTAATGGTATGTGACTGCTGTACAGAGCAAGATTTTTTTTCTTCTGCATGTCTACATTTAAATCTGAT
>NW_015603971.1:0-498 GCF_001515605.1 Sinocyclocheilus anshuiensis | reverse complement strand
GAGAGAGTGTGTGTGTGTGTGTGTGTGTGAGAGAGTGTATGTGAGATTGAGTGCAGGTCCGACTAACTGAGTTTTGAAAAAGTTTCATTTTGAATGCATAACTGTCAAAGTGTTATTATTATTATTTTTTAATAAACTAGTTTGAATATTTGAATACTTCTCAAAAGGAAACACATGATGAAATGACTCTAGTTCTTTAAGAAATGCAATACACACACAAAAAAAATCTGATCTCAGGAAAGAGCTTTAATTTGCTCCAATTATTAATCTACTGGAAGATGCAGGAGCAGAAAGTAAAACACTGATGCTGGGTTAATAATACAGAAAAATACACAATCTGCACAGACTGATGCAGCAGCGTGAGATACAGAGTTTGAAACTCAGTATTTAAACTAAATAAAAATGAGTAAATCAAATATCCCTCTCAAATTCCATAAAAAAAGACACAAATTTCAACAAGATGAAGGGTTTCTCTCAATATATATATATATATATATA
>NW_015603970.1:0-499 GCF_001515605.1 Sinocyclocheilus anshuiensis | reverse complement strand
ACTCATGTTCTTCAGAAATGGGTATGATACTTAGATTTCATCTCGTGTTCTGTGTAGCTGTTTGGACTTGTTCAGTAGTTCAGAGGACAATTAAAGGAAAAGGCAAAGGGACACGTCAGTCACGGTCCTCCCAACAGACGCCTCTCGTCCACTCTGACCGGATGGACAGACTAAACCAGGACGACAGAGGCCTCAGGCCTTCTCTGTCTGTTCCTCGACTGTCCTTATAGTCACAGTTTCTTGTCACACTGTCCGTGCATCCTTCAAATCACTCATGTCTCCATATACACTTCAGCTCTTACTCTTCGTCATTCTTTTGTTGCTCTGATATAAACATCCCATACCTCAATTTCAAAATGCCGTTTTTAATCAGCATCCCAGCAAACCTCTTTTACTCTTCTTTCTATAAATGTACACAGGTTGGTACAAACAAAATGCCATACAAATGCAATAGTGAGTCCATAACTCAAAACTGAATAATTATGAGTATTTTTCATAT
>NW_015603969.1:0-499 GCF_001515605.1 Sinocyclocheilus anshuiensis | reverse complement strand
AATATATTTCCAAATTAATCAACATCACATTATATCAATCTCAATCATGAGCATATAATCATTGTATCAGGGTGAGTGAAAGGAGTCGGAGCATTTTCACGGAATGGAAACTTTTACCAGTGCTGTCCTTGAAATACAGTCTCATACCTTTAATGCTTAAATACCTTAAATTCAGTTGTCTACAATCTTATAGGTAATCCTAATCAAAATGTGATAATCAAACAATGATTAGTTTTGACATTTCTAATATTAAATGTATATATATGCCAAATGCCAGACATTTGGACATAGTGCGCATTAAATCTGTTATTATTCTATTATATGAATATGATTATTAGGGGTGCATGATCTTTCAGTATATTGATTATCGACTGAAAATAAAGTTTATTTTTTCAGTGTTATCGGCAAGCATATGTAATTGTTTATGCTAATTTCTTCTATTTTTGGCTACAGTTAGATTACCTTTGCCATCATCTAACACTTAGTAAATCTTTAAACA
>NW_015603968.1:0-495 GCF_001515605.1 Sinocyclocheilus anshuiensis | reverse complement strand
TACGTTTTTATATATATATATATATATATATATATATACTGGTTTTGTAAACTGGGTAAAATAATCATTAAATAGATTAAACTCAACACTCAACTATTAATAGATCAACTATCAACTATTATAGATCAGTGGGTGGGAATTATGATTTCTAGTGAATAATGATTTAAATTTATTCTGTTACTCAAAAAGCTTTCAAAAGTTGAGTAAAATATTGCGAATGTCTACATTTATATTGCCTTTGTGTCCCTTTTAAAGCTTGAAAAAAGTGTGTTGCTATTGGTAACTAAAACGAATTAAAACAATTTATAGAAATATTAGATGAAAAACTTGAAAATGGAAATGGAAATGAAAATCAGAAATGTTGCCTTGGCAACTAATTCTATTATTTTTTTAAAGTTAAAGTACTAAAATGACTAAAACTAAACTAAAATTAAAACTATACAGATTAAAAACAAATAATAAAAATGACAAAAACACATAAATTACTTAAAAAAA
>NW_015603967.1:0-499 GCF_001515605.1 Sinocyclocheilus anshuiensis | reverse complement strand
ATGTATGTGGCATCAATGTGCCAGCATAAGTACTTTTTAACCCAATAACTTTGTAGAGTGTCATACGGTATTGTTAAAAAAAAATGACAAATATAATTTACATATATGATTATTACCGGAAATATGTCATTTTAATGATGTAATATTTTGTTATTATGAAAAAATATATAGTTTAAACAACATAATCCAGCATTATTATAGTAAAAGCATGTTGTTTTAGCAACAATGTTAGTATTATGTCAAAAAAAATTGTATTAACATATCTATTAGAAAAAAAATATATAAAATTAACCACAAAATGTCTTGTTATTATGAGAAAATACATTGTTTTAGCAAACACACGTTATTACTGTTGACTTAACTACCAAAAAACTTTATAGGCTGTTGTATGGTATTGTAGAAAAAATACAATTTACGTATACCATTATTACATTAAACATATGTGACCCTGGACCACAAAACCAGTCATAAGTAGCACGTGTATATTTGTAGCAATAGC
>NW_015603966.1:0-499 GCF_001515605.1 Sinocyclocheilus anshuiensis | reverse complement strand
ATAAAAGCTGCAAATGGATCCGAACGCCTCTGACTCCTCGTTACAATGTTATTATATTTATTGTCATATATAATAATTATAAAACACTATTATAGCAAGGTAATGTTTATTTCATTCTAATATATTTATTATATTTTACTGTCATCTCACACATTGTGGATCTGCATTTTCTATAATGTATTTATTTCTATGATAAAAATACATATGTAATATTTCTTATTATATAATTTGCATCAAACAAACAATATAATTCTTATTCTCAGTGATTGAAAGATTAAACGAAAAAAAACGAGAAAACGTATTGCACAACCATTAATTAGGTGGCGATATGCAGTATGTATGTAAATGACCACTGAACAAAAGAAAAAGAAAGAAGCAGCATGGCGCGCTTTTTCTTAAGCTGCGTCCGAAACCGCTCCCTATCTCCTATATAGTGCACTATATCGGGTGTCGGCCGATGTACACTCGCTGAAGCACTATTTCCCACAATCCAATGTGG
>NW_015603965.1:0-499 GCF_001515605.1 Sinocyclocheilus anshuiensis | reverse complement strand
GAACTGGATGATGAATCACTGAATCATCAATGAACTGACTTTAACAGAAAAATTTACTCTTTTTTTTGTCTTGCATTATTGACAAACTATTTTCCAGTGTGACACTGTAAAGCTGCTTTGAATAAAGCGCTATAGAAATAAAGGTGACTTGACTGTTCCTGCAAACAGCAGCGTCTCAGATTCATTTGTGTGTCGTGTTTCTGTACGATTCCACACTCAAACGACTGCTGCATCGGCTCACTAAAAATCAACTGCACCATTTATTTTAAAATTACATTTCTAAAATAGATTATTTTAGTTAAATTAATTTAAAAGATGATTCCAAATGAGGAGGTCAGAGACTAGAAATGTCACAAACTGCTTTTATAAAACGGTTCTCATTTCTGTTGTTCAAAATAAATAAATAAAATGAATTAAAAATAGCTTGCATTACTGTTTTTTTTAATAAATAAACACTACTCAGTACGATTTTTCAAAATACATACATAAATAGTCCTGA
>NW_015603964.1:0-499 GCF_001515605.1 Sinocyclocheilus anshuiensis | reverse complement strand
CGCAGGCCCAGGGGTTGTTGTTCAGCCGCAGGAACTCGATGGAGGTGATGTCACGCATGGCTTGACCGGGCAGCTCTGCCAGGGAGTTGTTGAAGAGGAAGAGCATGGTGAGTCGGCCCAGGTCCCGAAAAGCACGGCGATTGACCTGACGGACCCTGTTGTCGTGCAGCAGCAGACGGTCAAGGTTGACCAGGCCATGGAACACATTCTCGGACAGAGTGCGGATGCGGTTGCCGTGCAGGAAGAGCTGGCTGAGGTTGATCAGGTCAGCGAAGAGATCGTCCTGGATGAAGTGGAGCTGGTTCTCCTGCAGGTAGAGGAATTGCAGGCTGTAGAGCTTGTGGAAGATGTCATGGGGAAGGGCGGCCAGCCGGCAGCGGTGCATGTGTAGGCTCTGGAGCTTCTCCAGGCCACGGAAAGCTCCACCCTCAAGGCGGTGCAGGTGAGGGTTGTCGCCCAGATCGAGCTCCTCCAGATCGCGCAGCTCGCTGAATGCACC
>NW_015603963.1:0-499 GCF_001515605.1 Sinocyclocheilus anshuiensis | reverse complement strand
ACAAAATAATGATCTTTAAAAAAGCATCATATGACCCTTTTAAAGAACTAATGCTTAGTATAGAGGTACAGATGGAGTTTAAACAAAATCTTCATTTCAACGTCATCTTTCTCCCTCTCTGTCTCTCTTATCTCCTTCTCTAAACACAGTTCAAATCGTTTCTACTCAGACAGTCCCTTTACTTTGTATTGTATTCAGCTGATATGTTGCTAAGGGTGAAGCTATTTAAAGAGAGTTTAATTATGTAAAGCTCTTCCTTTCTTACCTTAGACACAAACACTTGGCAGTTCCACAAAAGAGAAGTTCTTCTGTAAGGTGTCTGTGGACTGATAAATTATTCAATTAAAAATGGTATAATTGGTTTAAATTTGCCCTGGTTTGTTAAAGAACAGTCATACTCTGAAGGCTCACATACTCTTTTTATAATTTTTGACATGTTTGAGGTGAATTTGGGTCCTTTTAAGGGCAGTCGTGGCCTAAAGGTTAGAGAGTTGGACTT
>NW_015603962.1:0-498 GCF_001515605.1 Sinocyclocheilus anshuiensis | reverse complement strand
TGGGAGGGGGTTGTGTCTGCGCCCATCGGGTGACCGGCCTGAGGGTCTGTCATTGGTCTCACTCACCCCCCCATCTCAGGAAGAGTTTAAAGGACGTGGCTGTGGTCATGTTACCTTTGCCCTGGAAAGTTTGTACACCAGTGGAATGATGTTTATTACAGTGTTTATGTTTATCAGCTCCTAATGACGGGTCGACACCAAACACAGTGAGATAATAAGGAGATCTTTAATAAATAAACAGAAGTGTGATGCTATTGACAGATATATCAACTAGGCTGATATTTAGAAATTTTGCGATTTATTGGCATTCAATTTTCTTCAAAAGTTTCAGGTTAAATATTTGTAATGTTTGAAAGAAGTCTCTTATACTCACTAAGGCTGCATTTATTTGATCAAAAATACAGTGATATTGTGGAATATTATTACAATTTAAAATAGCTGTTTTCTAATGAATACAAAATGTAATTTATTCCTGTGATCAAAGCTGAATTTTCAGCA
>NW_015603961.1:0-499 GCF_001515605.1 Sinocyclocheilus anshuiensis | reverse complement strand
GAAATTGTCGAGTTTGGGCAGTTTGGAACACAAACCATATCTCTGCTGGTCACACTTGTTGGCCAGCAGGACAGCTGGTAGGGGACGCCCATTGCCATGGGCAACTTTAGAATCAAGATCTTTTTTCCATTTCAACACAGCTTGGAAGGTGGAGGCGCGGGTCATGTCAAAAACCACCAGCGCCCCTACGGCCTCTCTGTAGTACACACGTGTCATGTTGCCGTACCTCTCTTGTCCTGAGAATAAATAAGAAAAAAAGTGTTAAGATAGTTTCTGTGTATGATATTTAAAGGAATAGTTCACCCAAAAATTATCAAGATGTAGATCAGGGTTCCTCAAATCCGGTCCTGGAGGGCCGCTGCCCTGCAGAGTTTAGCTCAAACCCTGATGAAGCTCACCTATCTTTGATTTCCAGGGCTGCGTTCCACTCCACTTTTAGACACGCACTCGCCAACTTCCCTAAGCACTTCCCCTCGGGGGAATCCCCGCTGCCATTCTG
>NW_015603960.1:0-499 GCF_001515605.1 Sinocyclocheilus anshuiensis | reverse complement strand
TGTGTCATGCATGACAGATCTTAGCATTCATTTTTCACCTTCTCTTTTTCACCTTTTCTTTTCATCCCTCCCTTTCCCTCCCCTTCTCAATCTTTCTCAATCATGTAGAGTGATGGAATGAAATAGTCTGTGTATGTGTGTGTGTAAGAGAGAGAGAGACTCGTGGCAATGATCAGTGAAAGCTCAAGCCTGTACCATAAACAGTGAATGTCCCAGCCCTCTCTGCCTGTCTCAACTGGCCCTTTCATACTGATAGCTTACCTCTGGAATCAACTCACACACTCACACACACACACACATATACACACACACAGAGTTAAACACACAATTGCTTTCTCACAAACAATGTATGCATGTGTACTTGCTCATGTACACACAAAGCACATTTTACGCTTTTAAGCATTCATACAAAAACCTTATATACTCAATGAAAAGTCAAATTTTCAGCCTTTTCTCTGAGTCAGGCTTTGTGCCGCCCCATAATCACCTTTCCTCTCTT
>NW_015603959.1:0-499 GCF_001515605.1 Sinocyclocheilus anshuiensis | reverse complement strand
TATAATCCCATTTCACTATCCTACTGTTTACTATGACTAGATCAGCTTTTATGGGGACAGCTGTGTTTACTTCCTGGTTCCAAAACGAATTTCGTTTGAAATCATCATCATCATATTCGTCAAATCCGCATATGATTTTGAACTGATACATTGTCAAAAGGGAGCTTTTGAGTCATAGTCTTTGGAGTCATTTGAACAATTATCACAAAACACTTCCTAGCTGTGGCATGCCACTGCAAACCAGTAGATTTACAGCCCATGTCTTACGCTAGCCAGATATTTGTTGAACCATATGGACAATTTCGTAATTTCGAGTCTATATTTCACGCATGCGTATTTCTATAGCGTCTGAGGACTTTAGGAAACAGCGGAAATGAACCCAAAACTACAGAGGCGGTAGAAGGTGTCGGAGAAAAAAAGATGTGAGTCACTTACCGAAACGCACGGACTGGATGTTGCGCTTGGAGTAGGCGACCGCTGCACAGTTACCAACGCCATT
>NW_015603958.1:0-499 GCF_001515605.1 Sinocyclocheilus anshuiensis | reverse complement strand
GAGAGGAACCAAACTCTACACATCAGCAACATAACCAGCTCCGAATACGGCACGTACAGCTGTATTGCTTCAAATGCATATGGAGAATCAGAAAAGCACACATATATTACCAGTGAGCAGTTCTTCATTCATTGTGCACCTTATATGAATTTGCTAAATCATGCCAGATTGTAATATTCTGTTTAGGACAGGAATTAAACCTAAAACATTTTTAAACACAAAGGCACTTCGTAAGACATCTTTAAAAAGAAAGTAACACTGTGAAAAAGGAAGCTGCATTGCATAATCATGTATTTTTCTGTTTTTTTATTTAAGGTGGAAATTCAACTGTTAACCAAGGAAATGGCACTAGAGATAAAACTCAGTTTGATCAAACTGTGCTTTCAAGTGGACTTACACTCACAGGTGTTTTGGGACTGTGCATCGTGTTCTACTGCCTTTACAAATACCATCACAGTAAGATTTTCTCCCAAATACATAATCAATGTTCATAAATGTT
>NW_015603957.1:0-499 GCF_001515605.1 Sinocyclocheilus anshuiensis | reverse complement strand
TATATTATAAATACACCTAGCTTACTTTTCTCTTTTGGGGTATGTTTTCTAAATTCTGAAAAAATGTGAAGAACTGGTTTTTCCTCAATTATAGATCTCATTAAAGCACATTAATTCAGAACTGGGACCAAGACAAACTCTGCAACATGTAAGAAGATGAATGATAAACAGCATCCAAATTCAGAATATTCAGAAACATCCAAGTTTCATTTCTTGCTGTACCTGATCACTAGCTACAGCAATTGCTGTGTGAAGGCAGAGGCCACATTAATTCTCTCAAATGAGGCCTAATAAAGAGTCATGTCAGATTGAAGGAGAATGTTCCATTTGGCATCGTTTGTGGGGTATTTTCACTCTCCAAGCGTGACTTTTGCTGTTTCCCTAGCTACTGGATTGGGGTTACCCCTTTTACTTGCCTCCTCAACACCTGTGTTTACATTGGGGCCTCGGCCCCCATGACCCAGCAGCGGTCCCTCGCTCACACCGAAGATGAAGTGGG
>NW_015603956.1:0-499 GCF_001515605.1 Sinocyclocheilus anshuiensis | reverse complement strand
TTCACTGCGTGAGAACATGATGTGTGGCATGAGAGTGCCATGGTTCGTTGGACGTAGCAACTGTAACTGGGGGGGAGGGGGGTCTTTACGAAGCTTCAGTTATCACCAATAATTATTGGTGCTCAGTTATTAATAATGTTTCTTATTATTATCAATGCTGAAAACAGATTTTGCTGCTTAATATTTTTGTGGAAACCATGATACATCTTTTTCCAGAATTCTATCATGAATAGAAAGTTCAAAAGGATGGCATTTATTTGAAATGTATAAATGACTTATGAATTATAAATGACCTTACCATCACTATTAATCAATTATTCTTTTTGATCTATGTGTTTCTGCAAACAACCAATACAATAGTCACAGTTTAATCATCTATGGGCTCATGCTTAAGGCAAGAAACTACAGGCAATAAAACAGTTTTTTTCCCCATGCATGCCCCACATGTTCATAACCCGCCCTGTCTCTTCCGATGAGGAACTTCCATTACACTTCCAAT
>NW_015603955.1:0-499 GCF_001515605.1 Sinocyclocheilus anshuiensis | reverse complement strand
GTACATTTATAAATGCACTCAAATCGCTATAATTTCTATTCTATAATTATTTTATTATTTGTGATGTACAGAGTTTCATGATAATCGTGTATTTCTTACGCTGATAAAACAAATTTAATTTAAAATGTATTCATTATTGCCGAGGGTGGAAATACCATTATCGATGTCTACCTCATAATTGCATAGAATCTACGTTCTGAGGTGCATTCAGCTAGAGTTTAAGGTTTTTCCAAAATATATATAAATATATATATATATACAGTATATCAATGGATAATAATCCACACTATTACTGTACTAATAAAACAATAAATGTACTTTGTGTGGTGCCACTGACTCCTAAGATCCATTTAAATCTTTTGACTTTAAAACCTCTGAAATGTTTGAATTATATATCAATCATAGTATTTAACTAGATGTCAATTGACCTATAGATTATATATAAAAATTTTTATTTTTTTTTGATGTAATCTGTAAAATCTATCAGATCAATCAAGGG
>NW_015603954.1:0-499 GCF_001515605.1 Sinocyclocheilus anshuiensis | reverse complement strand
CAACCCCCCACCTCCCTGCCCCAAGTAGAGAATGGGGGTTGTGGCTTCGAGCAACACTCCAAAGGAAAGCTGGACCTGATATATGTCACTTCCTCCCTGTCCGCCTGAAAAGATCAGCCCTGACACAGAAGCGTTCAGAGGTTTGAGGGCAAGCCTCCTCAGGGGAGAATGTGTTACACCACAACATTGTGTGCTCATTTTGGCTAGCCTGAGTAGAGTTCTCAGAACTAGTTTCAATCCTGGAAGTTGCTTTGTAGGAAAGCATCTGCTAAATGATTAAATGTAAATGTAAGGCTCTCCTTGAGAAATTTCCATCAGGAGAGACCTTCTCTCTCAGGTGTGGGGCTCAATATGGCAACCCCAATCCAAGATATGGAAACTGCGGCTTTGGCCCCTGAGGGGGACCCACTTCTTGATCATTGGTGTTGTCCTGGAGATGGCAATCATTTCCCTACAGAGCATGTAAGTTACATCTTGTCTAATTGGTAAAGCATATGTT
>NW_015603953.1:0-497 GCF_001515605.1 Sinocyclocheilus anshuiensis | reverse complement strand
GACTCCTGGTACGAGCTGCAGGTCACGAAAACACACTCGATCAGCATCATGGAGCAGTAATTCACTGGAATACAGAAGCTATTATCTTAAATAGACTGTAAAACTACTGTGGATGTGGCTGCAGTCGTAGTACAGCCTGTCAAACAGAAGTTATGTATGAAAATGCTGATGCATAGATGAGGGTGGGCAGTCTGAACAAAAGCATATATAATCGTATGAGTGATTATATATCAGGGTAACAGTACTCACACACAAAGAAATAATATACATGTTATATATACAATTATATAATTACATTTTATACTTTATAACATATTTTTTATATAGTTATATAAACTACTATATGCACATTGTATATAAAAAATTTAATTATTAAAAGGATATGAAAATTAGCAATAAAACAATACCAAATAATAATTACAATAATGAAAATAATAGTAATTATATATACAGTATATATATATATATATATATATATAATGACTTAATGAATTACA
>NW_015603952.1:0-499 GCF_001515605.1 Sinocyclocheilus anshuiensis | reverse complement strand
TCATTTTGATGTAGTGCATATAGAACTGCAATAACTATTTCAAGCATTTTGTATGTTTTCTACACAGCAAAATAGCATGTATTTGACAGAAAATCCAGAATTGTCAAGCTGCCCATGTAAATAGCGCTGTGAATGTTTATATGGTTGTCAATGAATGGGACATTTTACTCAAATTTAAATATCTTCAAACGATTTTGGCTTTAATAACATTTCTCCAAGAAACCTGTGGTCCTCCATTATTCTTCCGACAGCAAAGCACTTGAATGCAACAAGCTCATAATCACAACTTAAGAAGTTAGAAGTAGGAAATTTCTGCACATGAAGGCAGCATTATTCCTTATTTCCTTACAGGAATCATGAAAATTCACTCACCCAAATTTAGATGGACTGGAACATCTGCGGCTCACATGAACGTGGCATGTCTGAACTAGTTGACACAGGAAATCAATTGTGTAATAAAGAGGTTGACTGGCAAAAAGTATTTTATGTATTTTGAAAA
>NW_015603951.1:0-499 GCF_001515605.1 Sinocyclocheilus anshuiensis | reverse complement strand
CTATCATAGTTTGTGCATTATTTTGTTTTGTTTTGTACCATAGTAATACCATGAAATTATTCAGACAGATATGATTATACCATGTTTCTAATACATTTTATACAATTATGTAATTCATTTTATATATTATTTTTTGGACACTTACTATTATAATGACATTTACAAATGTTTTTACACATTTACTGTGGTAATACTCTGTTTTTTGATAGTAGTTTTTTATAAGTTTACTATTATAATACTGTGTTTTTCCATATATTTTTACACACTGTGGTACCACCATGTTTTTGTACATCTGTTTTGTGCACATTTACTGTGATCATGCGTGTAATGCCATGCATGTAATACAATGTTTTTATACATAATTAAAACATGGTATTAAATTAGTTTTTGGGAGATTTTCTTTTATAATATACCTTTTTACATATATTTTTGTACATTTACAATGGCAATATTTTGGCAATATATATATTTTTTAATTACTATTATACCTTTTTTTTTT
>NW_015603950.1:0-498 GCF_001515605.1 Sinocyclocheilus anshuiensis | reverse complement strand
AGAGTAGGCTGTTCTGAAATGGCCTCTGTGGACATGACTTGACTAGCAGGAACATTCTTATTCTTGACATGACTGGCGGAAATGTCATCCGTGGATGCAACTGGGAAAGCAGGCAGCTTGGAATTGGCTTTTGTGGCTGGAACAGGCAAAATGAACGCCTCTGCCTCAGCTTCCGAGGCCATGACAGAAGAAGCAGCTAGCTTAGGAAGCGCCTTGGTGGACATGACATGACAGGCAGGAACACATTCTGTGGACATGGCAGGGTTCATAAACATGGCTTTAGTGGATATAACAGGAAGGGCATTAGATTGCACAGCACGGGGCGTTTTCCTCCTCTTCCGACAGATAGAAACAGCATAGTTGACCACCTCTGTAGTATCTGTAGCTAACTCGGCCATCTCTGGTGGAGAGGTAGTGATCTTGGTCATCTCAGTGGAGACAGGAATTGGCCCAGCAGAATGAGACAAGTCGGGAACAGACCCTATAGACTGAGGGACA
>NW_015603949.1:0-498 GCF_001515605.1 Sinocyclocheilus anshuiensis | reverse complement strand
GTAATAGGGCGCGTAACCTGTTGCCTCATTCTTTGTGCAGTTGTACGCGTGGAAAACCTTAGCGAGGGACTCCTTCCAATCTTCCTTCTCCTTGTCCTCCAGGGTGCGTAGCATGGACAACAGGGTACGGTTAAACCTCTACACCTGCCCGTTACCCTGGGGGTGGTATGGTGTCGTGTGCGAGCCCTGGATGCCAGAAAGTTTCTTCAAGCTGGCCATCAACCTGTTCTCAAACTCTTTTCCCATATCGTGATGTAGTCTGCTCGGGAACCCGAACTTGAGTGCAAAGTCGTTGAAAATCTTGTCAGCTACAGTTTTGGCTGCTTTGTTCCTTGTTGCATAGGCCTGCGCAAACCTCGTAAAATGGTCCATGACCACCAATATATACTCGTACCCGTGCTTACATTTCTCCAAATGCAGAAAGTCTATGGAGACGAGCTGGAATGGATAAGAGGTCTGGATCGGTATCAGAGGCGCACGTGTCTGCTTATTCGGCTT
>NW_015603948.1:0-498 GCF_001515605.1 Sinocyclocheilus anshuiensis | reverse complement strand
GGCATGACATCTACAGGTACAGAGGCCTATAGTGGACAAATCACACATTGCAGGTTTGTGTGTAAAAAGACCTTCATTATGCATTTAGCAGTAAGACAAACTTAACTCACCATGAGATCAGAATACAACTATGAACTATGGGACCTGGTCCTACAAGCTTGATATACTGAATAAACGCAATACAATGTATTTCGGCCATGTCCCAAAATAATGCCCTCAGCTCTTTTGGTCTCTCACCAAAGTCCACACTTTGGGCTGAAAACACTCACCGCTAGCTGCATCAGAAGCTCATCCAGCAGTCTGATAGCCTCCACACTCCCAGCCTGAGTCTTCTTAGTCAGGTACTTAGCCTTCAAATGGAAAAGAGTTTAATTTACAAGATTAATTCACTATATGTTATAGAATTCTGCTTAAAATGTAAGACAGTGCTGCTTAAAAATTAAGTCCCATTTGACACCTTGGTTGTTGAGTCTTTGTCCTGAGTGCTTTGACTCAGCA
>NW_015603947.1:0-498 GCF_001515605.1 Sinocyclocheilus anshuiensis | reverse complement strand
AAGAAAAGATAAATATTGCCTTGGCATACTGAAATAACTTTAAGCACTAAAATTAGTACATTTAAAACTGTAATAAAGCTAAATAAAAATGAGAAATGCACAAAATTATTATTGCCTTGGGAACTAACTGAAATTGGTTGAATATAAGTTGAAGCACTAAAATTAGTACAACTGAAATAAAAAAGCAAAATAGAATAAAAATGAAAAAGCACATAACAAAATTACTCAAATTAAATAAAAACTGAAAATATAATAATAAAAGCCAATAAACAATATTAATAAATACTTTAATAGTACAGAAATAAAAAATAAGAATGTTAGCAAAACGTAGAATAAAACCAAAACACTCAAATGAATCTGTCTGCTTGTGAATAATAACCGAACATTATGTGACTGCAAATTTAACTAATGCAATAAACATGATTTGATTCAAAAGAATATCCCAGACTCGTGTCTCATTTGTGACCCTGGACCACAAAACCAGTCATAAGGGTCAAT
>NW_015603946.1:0-498 GCF_001515605.1 Sinocyclocheilus anshuiensis | reverse complement strand
ATTGGACCATATGACAAGCGGTGTACATGTCAGAGTCTAGGAGGAATTGTAGGTCCCCAAGGAGTGCCTTAAAAGAGCTGATAGAGCGGCCCAGCTGTGGGAAACCTGCTCCTCCACACCCCCACATGCACGGCTCCGCTCGGAGGGCCAGCAGACCACTAACGCTGGAGCATGCTGATCTGTTAAGGGGGACCTGAAGACCTGTTTTTGATGGAACGGCAATATTGTGTTTAACCCAAACCAATATCTTGAACTGCTTCAGTATAAACAATTCATTCGTAATGATCTATTTTTGCATATATGCTAATTTCAAAACACAATATATATATATATATATATATAACAGATGGAATTCAAGTCAATTTTATTTGTATAACACTTCGCTATACACATTGTTTCAAGGCAGCTTTACAGAATATCATGATGTTATTGTTTATAATATATTAAAATGTGCATACCTTACATTAGCATTAGTGAAAATATAGTTCATATTTTGCA
>NW_015603945.1:0-498 GCF_001515605.1 Sinocyclocheilus anshuiensis | reverse complement strand
GCTATATTTAGCACCTCTGACAAGTTTCCACCACTCCTGTCAGGCCACAGCATACCCATAATTACAGTGTATGTGTGTTTGTGTTTCTGTTTTACTGCATTTTAATCTGGTATTTAACGTCAGAGGTCCGTAAGAGGCATTGTATTGTATAGGAGTTCTTGATGTTTGTAATTCATCCACCGACGCATTATTTTGCAATATTTCTTGATTAACATGCAAACCCTGTAATTCAACTGTCCTGACCTGATTCATTTCAATTTCCATGTACTCTTTGCACATAATTACTAAAACACAGTTTCTCCTCAATAACCTTCATGTGGCTTATTTCCATTCAGCTAGAGGCACATGTTCTGCTCTACTTTACTTCCACCTAGTGGACGACTGCAACATCACACAGGAAGCAGAAATATTTAGAGCAGGGGTCTCCAAACTCGGTCCTGGAGGGCCACTGTTCTGCAGAGTTTAGCTTCAACCCTAATTAAACACACCTGAACCAGC